>NW_017295544.1:73291-80503 GCF_001594075.2 Trachymyrmex cornetzi
ATGGCGTTAATCGAAAAAAACGGACAGCTATCCAGCGATTGGTGCAGTCATCTACGCCATCGAAAGTAATGATACTGAACCTTGTCATTAAATCTGTTGAAATACGTAATGTTGACGATGTAAAATTATCTTTATGTAACAAGTGTATGCATATGATACCGTCGACTATACTTTTTATGCTTGAACTCGACACAATGTGTCGAGCACATATATTTCGATTTGCGCCAATATACAAATAATATAAGCGATAAATTTAAATATTTTGTAAGTTATTTACATCAAAACTGTATTGCGAATAAATTTGAAGTGGTAAACACTTTGCGTAAGATTTATGATAAGAATTCAGTTATTGAATACGAATTAATAATGTGCGCTTCAGATAATATTGTATATAATGCATTATACAAAAATAAACGCATATTAAAACAGTATATCTCAGTGTCTGTAATTATTTAAGTTATTATTATTATTAATATATATAATAAAAAAACAATTGTTGGGACCAAAATGCGAAATGTAATCGCATAAGGAGGAAGAAGATGACGGTGTGTAAGAGGAAGAGAGACGGTAAGTATAAATGGTAAGTATAGCGATAACCGATAACGTGAACATACATAAATAATGTGCACCAAACGTTGTTCATCATATGTCAAAATCTTTTTCCATTGACGTTAACATTGTAGACGAACGTCAACTGAAGAGAAAATTGCAAGTATGTTTATATATATAAGTAACTTGATACATGTGTATGTATATATATTGTAAACTGTAAAAGTGATTAGATTCACGTTGCGGCAATACTGCTATGTTAATTTGCCTTGACTACGAGTCCCTAGCAACGAGTTGTTGAAGAGAGTTCGAAGCGTAGCCGTCGTATCACTCGGACGTATTCGCGCCGTCATCTACGATTTGTACATCCAATAATAAAGGAAAACTTATATCCTTAAACTAATTGGCCACATTCTCATTAAGTGTAGTAAAGCTTTATTCGCCCTCAATTACATCAAAGAAAACATATCAAATTCAAGATTCTACAGCTCAGAAGTGGGATATTACAATTAGTTCCGGATTAATTTTTCTCCGATTTTTTTTTTGGAGTCATCATTGGTGTTGTAGAGTCCGACACCTTAACATTATCATTTGTTGGCTGTCTTGACTCGAAATTGCGGTAATATTCGCCATTGAATGATTTCTTGAAGAAGAAATTAATTGAAGATCTGCAAACAAAAGACGGCAACACATTTTCCGATCGACGGTTACGGAGCAGTTTTGTCTTTCGTCGCTTCACGCCTTATCAATCGCTATGGATCGAAGTCGCTTAGACCAACTCTCTTTTGAAGAACTCAAGAATGAAGCTCTTAGTTATGGACTCGTGCCAGCCTCTTCTTGTGAACAGTTGATTGACCAAATTATGTCCCATTTGGAGCGAAATGGTCCAGTGAATGATTTTGGTATCGTATCATCTGATGGCACATCATCCTGCAATGCTCGAGCTACAATTCAACCTCAACAATCTGCAAGTGATATGCCTTCTGCGAGGTTTTCGCCTCCAGTTGCTGATCCTTCTTTGCAGCAGATATTTGGCTTCTTTTCCGAATTAATGAAGCAACAGAGCGATTTAATGCTCAGACAACAAAGTGATTTTATGCAGCAAGTTACCAATTTGGTCTCTGCTACTCGGATTTCTAACATTAATCCGCAAATTGTGTCTTCTTCTGATTCTTCTGGTGCTGCGGTTCTTAATCAGAGACCTGTTTTAGCCTCAGTTCCAGTTGCTCAAGCCGTCAATCTGCTAGCATCCCAACTTCCGTCATTTTCTGGTTCAGAAGACGAAAATATTGATATTTGGATCGAGAAAGTTGAACGAGTTTCCCGTATCCATGATGTCTCCGATCAGGTGACTCTCCTAGCTGCTTCCAGCAAGTTGATCAAGTCTGCAAAAGATTGGTTAGATCTTAATTCAGGTACTGTTAATGATTCCTGGTTCAACTTAAAGCAAGCTATCTCTCAAAGGTTCAAAAGAGACATACCTTTTCGTGTAACCTTTCAAAAAGTCGAAAGTAGAAAATGGAATTTTTCAAAGGAGTCTTTTCAGGATTACGCCATGCAGAAATTGAAGCTTTTACAGAATTTTCGTTTGCCTGAAAAACAAAATATTGATTTCCTGATCTCTGGTATAGGAAGTCCATCTTTAAGAGCTTCAGCTTCTTTGATCCAAGCAGAAACTATCGATCAATTCTTAGACAAGATGCACTCACTTATTTTGGCTTTTGGTGATCCTTCCAAAAAGACCCCTCCTGTTCCTGTTAAGCCTGTCAATTCCAAGGATAATATCAAGAAAGAAGAAACGACTTCTTCCAAAATAGGCCCGTCTACCGATTCTTCCAAGGAAGTATTTTGTGTTTATTGCCGGACAAAGGGGCATACCCGGGACAACTGTTTTCGTCTGAAGAAAAAGGAGCAGAACTTGACTGGAAATTCATCTGGTAGCTCGTCAGCGGTTGCTTCGATTGAAGAGACGTCTTCGTCACAATCTTCTGAGACCTCCGAGTCCTTCCAGTCTCTCCAGACCATCCAGTCTTCCCAGCCTTCCCATTCACCGACGGTAGCTTTTGTCGACATCGGATTGCCGTATAAAATTAGCGACAATATTGTTAAGGTGACTGCTTTAAATGAAACAAATTGCTCATTAGACGCTCTTATTGATACGGGCAGCGCTGTATCTTTTATTCGACCATCTATCTTTTCTAATTTGACTAATCAACCTCTGGATCAATTAAAAGTTCCATCTCGTTCTTTTAAAGCTTTAAATAAATCAATTATTAAAGTTTTCGGAGAATTTACTTTGGAATTTCAGCTCGCGATTTTTCCGAATAAATCTTTCAAAGTTCCTTTTCTTGTTCTAGAGGACGATGAGCTTTTTGTTGACCTTATTCTTGGTCGTGATTTTTTGCAAATGTACAAAATTGTAATTGTTTGCGAAACTTTTGGTAACGAAAATTCAAAGATCCAATTATTTTCTGAAATTGCATCTTTGGATGATTATAGTCAGTCTGTTTTACCTGGTTTTTCTGATGAGTTTACTTTCGAATCTGATTTCGGACCAACGGTTGATGAAAAACTTGTAACTTTAATTCGTGAAGTTGAGAATACTTCTGTCATTCCAATTGAAGATGGTCATGCCGTCACAGTGTCTCTCAAAGACAATACAACTTATGCTTATTCTCCTCGACGCTTCGCATGGTCTGAAAGGAAACAGATTCGAGAGATTACTGATGATCTCTTGCACAGAGGAATTATTAAACCGAGCATTTCCCCTTATTGTGCAAGGGTGGTTCCTGTAATTAAGAAAAACGGTACAATGCGATTGTGCATTGATTTACGACCGTTGAATGATCGTGTCATAAAACAAAAATACCCCTTTCCATTGATGGAAGAATGTTTTTCTCGACTGGGCAATAAGAAAGTTTTTACTTTGCTTGACTTAAAAGATGGTTTTCATCAAATAGATGTTCATCCAGATCATTCTAAATATTTTGCTTTCGCGACTCCTGATGGTCAGTTTGAGTACATGAAATTACCTTTTGGTTACTGTAAGGCTCCAGCTGAGTTCCAAAAGAGAATGATCCAAATCTTTCAACCTTTTTTGCGCGAGGATAAAGTTTTAGTTTATATTGATGATATCTTGGTGCCATCTAGTACAGTTGAGGAAAACTTGTCTTCATTGAAAGAGGTACTTTTGATCTTAAAACAATACGGATTTAAACTTAATTATAAAAAATGTCATTTTCTAAAAGAGAAAATTGAATATCTTGGATATATTCTTTCTCCGTCAGGAATTACCTTAAGTGATCGTCATGTTAAGGCTGTTAGAGACTTTCCGATACCTAAGAATGTTGTTCAACTTCAACGTTTTCTTGGTCTTGCAAATTTCTTTCGTAGATTCATAAAGGATTTCGCTATTAAAGCTCGCCCTTTGCTTAATCTTTTACGAAAGTCAGTGTAACGTCCGGTGCGCTACATTACAGCACCCCGGCCGTTTACCAAGCGAACGCGAGCACAAAGTATAGCGAATAATACAATACGTGCCAACTACAAGCGCGTATAACTATAGGCTAAGCTACCGAAACCGTCGCGTTCGAACGCCGCGCGCACAGCGCCTGCGCAACCAATAAAATAGAAAAACTAATAGAAAAATGCACTAAAGCACGTAAATAGCGCCGCCAAAAGACGAGAAATAACGAACATCATAATTACCAACCAAATAATCACGAGGAAATAGCGCCGATCCACCAAGAACGAGTAAAAACGCGCAATTACTCGTAAAATGCATAGCGATGCAACGCGAAACGCGCGCATCGATCACGAAGGCCTCAGAAAACAAATAAAAGCTATTACAATTTGAATAAGGGCACGAATAACGAAACAAGGGCCCTAAACAAACAAAGGAGACTCGCGAGCGCTTCAGAAGAAAGAACTGAAGATACGCGAAAAAGCGGCATGAAAAAACGCGCAAGGGATGCACGCTCGCTACGCCGCGACCGAGTGCATCACGCGCCAACCAAGAACACCCCTAAGAATATAGCGAACTCCGCTAAACATGAGAACGACCGAAAAGGCAAAAAGACACACAATAATCAAATAAATCGCGATAAAAGAATTAGAATATTCGAGAGAATTTCGCAACAACACGTGTGTGAAAACACCCCTTTACCGCGAGGGGTCACGAAACAAAATGTATATAAAGCGGGACAATTTACAGACAAATCGCCTTATTCCTTCCTGGCAACCAAAACGGTAAGGACTCCTAGCGCTTTCACTAGCGCTCCGGATCATCCGTTAATTCCTACCAAATCCAGCCCCGATCGTGCGCCAACCACGGCGTCTGACGGGCTAACTTCTCGCCAGATCTCAGCAGCGCCAACCACGGCGACGCTGAAATCACCTCCTTGCGGATCTCCAAACAAGCGCCTCTCGGCGTCGAGGCTTCCGCACTCCCTCTCTCTTTCCGATCTGCCGCTACTAATCAAAACGTTCTTTCTGGGCACAGATGCCAAAGAAAAAACGTCCACGCGGCAAGCGAGGAGGGTGCGAATCCACCTCAAGAGGCTACAGCGGGAGCTTCTGACTGTGGGAGAGTTCGATCCTTCGGATCATTGGAGGGAGAACGCGGGGGACGCGAATAAACCCACGGTTGACACACCGGGCACGATTCCCGAGTTTGCGGATTCGCCGAATTCGATCCCGGAGAAAAGCGCCACAAAAACCGTGGTTACCACTACGCCACCGCCGCGATCGAGACCACCTTCATCTCCACCCCACGTGGCGCCCACACGCAAGGCCACCAGGCCTACGATAATCACGTCGAAACCTCGCGTTACCAATAACACTCCATGTACAATTAATATAAAAATCGTATAATCTAAAACTTTTCTATTTTTATTTATCTGCCTTTAAGGCCTTTTCAAATCCTTCCAAGTCCTTCTCATCACACCGGAGAGTGTAGATAGAGAGATGCGAAATGAAGCCTAACTGACGCATCCTCTAAACTCTCCATTTTATTTTATTAGAAGAACCTGGAAGGCTAATTACTTTAAACTCAAGTAACTTCGTAGAATCATATACATTATCTCCGAATTTCGTGTTTATTTCCGAGCACTGGTGACAGCTGCCTATTCTAACAACAGAAAAACGCGTCAAAACACCGCGTTGAAGCTAAGGCTTCGCCCCGCGCGCCCCGCTCCGCGCTCGCGTTCCCGCAAACTCGTGTCGCGTCTCGAGACCGCTGAAAACTCGCGCTCAGGACGTAACACAGTCTCTTTCAATTTCAATGATGATTGCTTGAAGGCTTTTCAAATCCTAAAACAAGAATTTATTTCTTACCCGGTTCTTCGTTTATATGATCCCTATGCAGAGACAGAATTACATACGGATGCAAGTTCCTTGGCTTTAGCTGCTATTCTTTTCCAAAAACAGGAATCTGGAAAATTAGCTCCCATTGCGTACTACAGTCAAGCCACGAATTCAGCTGAGGCTAGATATCACAGCTTTGAGTTAGAAATGCTGGCTGTGGTTAAGGCAGTTGAACGTTTCCATATATTCCTGTATGGTTTAGAGTTCACTATCGTCACGGATTGCCATGCATTAGTGTATGCTGTAAATAAGGCACATCTCAATCCTAGATTCGCTAGATGGACCTTAAGATTGCAGAATTATAGATTTAAAATATTGCATCGTTCTGGACATAAAATGGCACATGTCGACGCTCTCAGCAGAATCTCTGAAGTTTCGGCTCTTGTTGAAGCTTTGCCCCTCGAGAGAGAATTAGAGATAAAGCAATTACAGGATCCGAGGCTTAAGAAGATTGCTGAGCAGTTAGAATTTTCTGATAATCCGAAATTTGAATTAATACGAGGACTTGTTTATCGTAAAGACTCTAACTTGCCTCGATTTGCTGTTCCAGAATCAATGATTGATAACGTAATAAGAATTTACCATGACGATCTTGCTCATTGTGGTTTCAAGAAAGCAGTCCAGGGACTCAGTTTTCATTACTGGTTTCCCTTTCTTCATAAGTAAATGTGTGACTTGCTTAACTTCCAATGCTGGTTTTAAATCCAGTGAAGGTGAGATGCAAATAACTGATACCCCTTCTGAGCCTTTTCGAATTTTACACATGGATTATTTTGGCCCTCTGTGTGAATCCTGCAATGGTTCAAAACATATTTTGGTAATTATTGCTACTTTTACTCGTTACGTTTGGCTTTTTCCTACAAAGTCTACTACGTCCAAGGAAGTTATCAAGCATCTCGCATCTTTATTTCATATTCTTGGTTACCCAGAAAGAATTGTATCTGATAGAGGTACAGCATTTACCTCTCATGAATTTTCTGAATTTCTGTCTTCTAGAAATATTAAGCATAGGCTAATTGCTGTTGCTGCTCCTTGGGCCAATGGTTTGGCAGAAAGAGCGAATCGTTTTTTAAAATCCTCTTTAAAAAAACTTATCGATGAAAATCATGATTGGGAAATATGCCTTGAAATTGTTCAATATGTATTTAATAATACTCGACATTCGGCGTTAAAATCTTCTCCCTCAAAATTACTTTTAGGTTATGATCAACGTAACAATACTGATGCTGATTTAGTAAAATTCTTGAATGAGATTGCTGGCGTTGAAATAAATTTTACTTTAGAAAGAGAAAAAGATAG
>NW_017295544.1:81804-83488 GCF_001594075.2 Trachymyrmex cornetzi
GCCACTGACCCCGCATCATCGCGACGCGCACGCAACATTCCGCGCTACGTAATTTCCGCTACGCAATTTCCTGCACCCGGGACATCCTCCTGTACCGCAACGTCACCTACTGATTTTCATTTTTGTCTTTGGTGCTATCGACGTGTTTAGCGAATAAAATATATTTTTCTTTCGTAATCGGTAATACATCTACTTGTCCGTCATATGCTGTAGCAATTTCTTTAATTATAAAGTGTGCGTCAAAGCCCGATAAATTATGAAATACAACTGGAATATTAAATGAATTTTTATAATTTAAATTGCAATTTGAATGCGCGGGACCTCTGTAACGACCGGTTATATGGCAATGATCGCGGATCCGTGTATCGTCCGGTGGGAACGGTTTCTCACAAATATGACAACGCGTCGCGCTACGATATGTCTTCCATTGCTGCTTCGATAATGCCTCCATGGGCACGTTGGCGGATACAATATCTTTTACGTGATGCGTTAAACTTCTGAGTTCCTCAGTGAACCATGCGACGCAATCGTTACCGCGATGAAAACGATATTTCGACAACGCGTCATCGTACGAGCAACGCACGTAGTAGCCCACACTGCATACCTTGTGCCGCTGATATGTGTACGACGCATCTTCCTTGTCGGGCTCCGTCTTCTATAGAACGCATTCCAAGTCGGCATACACGACGAATGGAATGCGCTCCTTATTGCGGTGGTTGTCGAATTCCAGCTATTTGTCGTCCTCGGCAGTCTGATGACACAATCATTAATTTTTCTGCAGTCCACTGTGTGTAGCTCCAATTTTTCGCTCGTACTAAAGTAGGGCAAGCATCTGGAAATAACGCATATAAATTATTATCATTTATTAATATAAAGGACAATTATAATTTTTTTTTACGTATACTTACCGATCGCAGAAAAATTTTTTATTCTTATGTTTGCTGAGTTGCGAGCTCATGAGGCGCGGCAGGTTCTTAATCCACGCAAAGTGGCCTACACCGTCGTTGCGTGGATCTTCCAGATACAGCACGTTGATGTGTTTCTCCTTCTTGTCGCTGGTAAGCCGTACAGGAAGGACCTGTTTATTCTCGATGCCATACACGTTGATCGATATGTCGTTCAATTGTTCGAATTTGTTAATGTCTTTCAATATCATTGGAAATTCGATGTTTGTGAAATTTAACACTGCAGTGTAATGTGGATACGATGACTCTCGCTCCGTATACTTTTCAGCCGGGTACAGAGCGGCGATCACTGACCACGCGAAGCACTCATTGTCCGTCGTACGCACACTGATCACCGCTCGTTTCGTCGCTATTTCCCGCGGCACTTCGACATGACATCCCGCGCGCATGGGATTTAGTTTATTCACGTTTATAGTCAAATCTTTAAATCACGTCACACTTTTCCACAGAGCACTTGCAAGTGACTCGGAGGCACGCGTTGCAGCACCGCAACGATTCTAGAATGTTATAATATTCCATCACTTTGTCATTATGATTGAATGCGAAAACACACTGTTCACACTTACGACATCGATCGTTACATATATCTAAAAGCAGTTTTTTTGGCGGTATCTCACCGGGAAGAAATAAATCCGGAAAACAGTCAATAATCAGCATGTAACGATGCACCCCCATAACTGCATCGTTCCCGGCAATGCCAACTCGCCGGATGCCGCTAC
>NW_017295544.1:84286-86251 GCF_001594075.2 Trachymyrmex cornetzi
CGATCGTTGCTACCAGTCGCGACAACTGGTCTCACACGACACACATACACATACATATACACGCACTCACTCTTTGTACTTAAACACACCAAATATATATTTTCGTTTGTATCTATCCAAGCCGTATTTTACTGCAATATTACCGCCTTGTCTCTCTCCTCCTGGCTGAACCTCTTTGCGATCCTGGCCGCAGCCCGTGACCGACGAGCTACGTCCGCGCAAAGTAAGGTTGTTTCAAGCAGTTCGACACACTTGTCACTACCCGCGGGAATCTTAATGCACTTGCACCCATACTGGATCTAATCTGCGATTATCTTCGCCCAATAGTAATCGTCCTTCACTACATCGACATTAAATTTTTGTGAACGTTTTTAGCTTCTTTTCGTAACCACGTGTACACTCTCTGTCGCGCGAGGAAAGACCAATCAAAAACATGCTCTGTTACAACTTTTCCATGTTTCTCACCACGTATACCTAATTCGCGGTCGCGTAGAAACTGCACCGGCGATATTCGCATACCATTTATGTCTCTCTTTCGCTGATTACCGAGAACGTTCAACACATCTTTTACATCGTCACGGTCTTCCCACATATTTTCCATGTTTCGCTGACGATGTCATTCACAATGCTGTTCAAAAAGTAGTTTTTTAATTTGTGCACTTTGGGCATTTGTTGCACGGATGTATAGTGTACAGTCGCAGTCTACAGTTTATGCAAAATCGACCGTTAACGCATTAACATAATTGGTATTATGCTTCTGTATATAATGCATTCCCACGGTATCGATTCTCTCCAAAAGGACCATGCATTCGGAACATAAAGTTAAAGGACCGCCCGATGTCCAGTAATTCTGGATCATACAATGTTTCGTACGATCGTTCAGTGCACGAATTTCTGCAGCTGGTACAAATTTTTTTTCGAGATCAGTTTCGTATTCAGTCAGGTCAATGACAAAACCTGTATCGTTGGATAACACAGATTCTTCGTCGGATGAATCTTCATTCAGTATATCCTCAAAATTTACTTCCAAGTTTTCTTCTACCATTTTATATTATAAAAACACACTTCATCACAAATATTCGCGAACGTTTGTGTAAAATCGCACGTTTCCAGTATTCTCGACTACGCCGATTATGTTCGCATGATGGTTAGCCACACTTTTCACATTGCTCTTACTGCGATCGATTCGACAGTTTCTCAAGGCACCAACTGAGGTGTCGAGCACTTATGCTCTATATATATTTCGTTATGTCCAGTGGACTCCATTATTTCTCCGTTTCGTGAAAATTCCGACAAAAAAGTCATTAGGACAAAGCACGAACACAAAACTCGAACGTCACCGATCGGCGAGCATGACAATATTCAAGAAACGTGTCATTAGAAATCTTCCCAACGATATTGGAAACATAAGCAAAAACATAGATTCTCAGAATCGTCAGATCCATGGCAATAAAATTTATGGCAAACCATGTAGAGAAAATCATATTTCCAAACGTGTAAAAGCAAGTTGAAGGGCGTTTTCTCGTCAAATAACGGGAAGTAGGTAAAATAAAATATGGGATCACAAAGCGTAGCTTTTAATTTTTTAGATTGTCGATCGTAAAATTTAAGTAAATACTATCTAGACGAGAGAACGCATGTTCAAGTAATAAAAGAGAAATCGTTGACAAAAAAAGGGGGTGCATTCGACTTGGAGTATTCGCTTTTGTGTGGACACCTGCACATCCTGCATTCCACATTTACTGCAGAAGAGTTATGTTTTTTGTTTAGCAGCCGAAATATCGGCGCTTCTCTTAGCGCGTCACATGTCACCGATCTGACAGTGTACATAAACAGTGTACAAAGCTTTTTTCGTTTAATCGTAAACTTCGATTATGAGCGATAAGACATCGATCGAGTAAAAGAATATATACGTCGAAAATCGATCGAGCGCAAGAGGTACCGTCCCTTACAGCAAGGTCCGCC
>NW_017295544.1:86282-87334 GCF_001594075.2 Trachymyrmex cornetzi
ATGTCCCAACGAAAAAGCATTAAAGTCACCAACGAGTTCCTCATCATCAGCGCAATCAAAATATAAGCCATAAGGTATTGCATTTACGGTGACTAGTGTTAATGCATATTATTCTCTGCTGAAAAAACGAATAGTGTGATCAAAAAAAGTTTTTCTATTCTCATTTTTCCAGGAACCGCTGCTAGCGACGTCCGAGCCATCGATCGTGTTCGAACGCTGCTGATCGCAAGAGAATATTATAAAATAAGAAAAATCGGTGTAATAAGATGTGAATAAAAATAAATTCTTTCGCATCACTATATATGTATATAGTACTTTATTTTACTACCCATCCTTTGCCCTAGTAAAAAGAAAAAAGGAAAGAACACAGTGTATTGTGAAAACTAAGTTATAAAAAAACAAAAGGAAAAAGACGTTTTCGTACCTTTATGGGCGGGTGGCGGCGGCCCACGGCGGGTGGCGGCGGCCCGCAATGCATTTTTGGGGTGGTCGCAGGGTCGCAGCAGCGACCGGGGGACCTTCTCCGCGCTCTAGTCACATAGAGTTAGAACTTGCCTACTATACCTACTCTCAATAATTAATGAAATTTGGTTGTATTTAAGTATTTAAAATAATTAATAAAATATTGTTTCTATAGAAATATTACATTACGCTATATCTTGGTCGAAAAACGGTTGGAGCATATACCCTTTGTAACACTTTTCGTTCTATAACTGTTTGTTTTTTGTATTGTTTTTTGTTCATGGTAATATTTCCTTTTTTTGTGATGTTTTCTGTTGTCTTGTACGTGACTGCAGTCCCCAAAATCTTACTGCTATTACGTCATACCCCCACCACCGAAGAATCCCCGCGCTACGCTTCCCCTCGCCTACGAGTATCCCCCGCACCACGCGCTCACCTCTAGACAAATGGCTTAGAACCGGCCCTATATACCTACTGTATAGGATTCTAATGCTGACATAGAGAAACTAAAAATTAGAGTAGAAAGTATTAAAATTTAAAGGAAAATATTTTTTTAAATACTTATCGATAGTTCTTTTAATTAAGTTATT
>NW_017295544.1:87426-95968 GCF_001594075.2 Trachymyrmex cornetzi
TATACAATTGTAATCTTCTTAATTATTGTACAAAGATCTATAGCGATATAAGAAATAGTTTAAAAAGTCTTTTGCTTGTTATGTAAGAAAAATAATAAAGAGGATGAAAGAGCAACGGAATCCTTGAAATACATCAGCTCATTCCATTCATCCATTTCTGATGCGGAAACAGCGATATTGTTATTACAATCTGAAAATAAGTTTGCTTTATTGGCAGATTTTTAATAAAGTAGTGCAGTAAAATTCCCCGCAAATACTCTTTTGTTGGCACGAAACTCGACATGTTTAACACTATGAAACAAAAAGTTGTTTACCCTTCGGCGAGATGACATACACTGAACTTCAAGTTTGCTTATCATAGTTCCTTATCGATGTGTTCCCATCTTCAACTACACGCACGCAGTTCTGTTAGCGAAATCTGTTGGAAAACAGCGAGAACTTATTCAAGGTCCTAATATTTATAAAGATTTCTGAAAAAATATCTTAAACTTCTTTAAATTTTATAAAGTTTTTTTCGGAAATTTATAGAAAGAGAAATTTTAGAATATTTGAGAATTTACATTTACAGGGTAAGCACTACCTATAACCTGAAAAACTTGCAGATCTGTAAATTATACGTTGTATGACTTTAAGGAATTTGTTATACATAATACTTTAACATTTCTAAGATTTCTCATTCCATAATTTCCGATGAAAACATAAATCTGAATAGATATTGTATATTGTTTCAAAAATCTTTATAAAAATACAAAAATTCTTAGAAATGTTATAAGATACAATGAGAATTTTTTTCAAAGTGATTTTGCTATAATATAATACATAAAAATTTGGCAAAAATATAGAATACTTAAAATTACATTTGATCATCAAGATAAATTATATAAACTACTCAAGCATGATGATGATGCCGTAAAAAGTTGTAACATTATAGTAATCAGTTTATGCTTTCAATATAATTACTTAGGTAGTTCAATAAAGTTATTTTTAAAACTGTATTTATAACTAAATTTTTAGATACTTCAGCAGAATCGTTCTTTCTGTGCAATTAAATTAGCTGAAGTCGTTTTATTACCATTTGTGACGCTTCCATAACTATTTTGTTTAGATCTCCTGTGTTGGATGATATTTTCCGAATTAAATTTTGTCCTTTAGAGCCCATTTATGTGGTAAATTATTTGCAATTACCAACGTCGGACACTTTACACTTTACAGAACGAGATAACTTTCGAAAGTAATAAGATTTTATATTTTATATAAACAATGAGAAGTATTAATAAAAGAGATTATTTCAAAAAATTGTGTTTGTTTGCAGGAGACATAAATGCGTGGCTCTCGAATCGAAGTTTGGTCGTTTGCAATGCGATCCTTATTTTTCTGAATATGTGGAACTCTTTAAACGTATGTTCTTAGCAAAGGAACCAAAAGATGTGTTAGTAGAGCCTCTAAAAATGTTATTTAAAATAATTCATCCCATTTATATATATAAACAAATTTTTATATGAAATAACTTACAATACACAGCCCAACGACAGAAAGAGATAGAGATAAAAATATCCAATATGTTCTCTAAAGTGCAAATATGTATTCGTGGCGCGTCAAATGTCTGGTGTCGATTCAGCGGGGAAGTAGATCCATCGACCAGCGACTTGAAATTCATTTGAAGCAAATTAAAGAATATTTATAAACGAGCATGATTCTGCTTGGGCAACTTCATGTTGATTTTTACCTCGATCGGGCTATGCTTTTCAAGGCGATAGCTAATAGAATATGACTTCCAGTAACATTCGTACGTGGAGAATACGGTGTCTCGTGGATTCAAATACCCATATCTCAAGTAATATACGTATTACTTGCGTTAAAGTGGTATTTTTTAAATATATTACGTTATTTGTGACTCAATGTGTATCTTGCAGATGAAAACTCAAATGAAGGAAAATTATTTGATGCTTGTTTGTATGAAAATAGCGAAGATTATGAAAAAAGGATTACAACCGAATTATTAGACAAGACAAATGCCTTTACATATCAGAACAGACACGAGAGAGAAAAAATTTCCCTTTCTCGAGATTATCAATCGACGATTTACCCAACCAAGCGTATAAAACCGAATTTTATCGTTGATTTGATGGATACACCGGGAGATTTTATTCCAATAGGAAGTCCTTGTTCAAAATTATATGGTACTATTAAAACAGTAACTTATAGCATATTGCTATTGGAAACTGATTTATTATTATAAGGATTATAATATGGCAACAATTTTTTAATAAGATAATATTTTGATTTTAATAAATCTTATAATATTTTTTTAGAAAAAAATCACAAAAAGTTATTACAAAATTCTTGTCTTATATACATATAATTGTATATAAAACACATATGTTAATTTTTTATAACTATAGATAATTTTATACAATTTTATATTTACATTTTTAATATTTTATACTTATATATAATTATATAAGAAATATTTTTTCTCGGATTATATATGCGTATAACTTCAATATAAAATATTTTACTAAAGTTACCTTCAACACAAATCGACACGTGTCGTTAAAAGCCATGTGAATAAAAAGCATCCATTAAACGCATTTGTACCTAGTATAAAGACATACTGGCTACGTTTGCACCGTGCATTCAGGCCGCGGTCTATACAATAGATGTCCTTGTTTCCTGTAGGTTAAACAAAGTAGGTAAAACATCTGTTGTATAGGTCGCGGACTAAGCACACGGTGTAAACATAGCCAATGTTGCAAGTATAGTTACGTATGTAATTATTTATTTTTCATATTACTTTAATAAATATTCCGCAATAATAAATGCAATCTAATCTAGATTATCTGTATGCACATTCTTTCGCTCAATACTCAACTGCTAGTTGAACGGCATATATATACATACGTTATACGACATTATATATTTAAATAATTATAGCGTTATATATTTAAGTAATTATAGCATTTACTTATTAAATAATGCATATCATAATATTTTTTAGCATTTGCTTATCTTTTTCAATTATTTTTTATTTATTAGCAATAGCTCTGCATATTTTATTAACGTCGTTAAATAATAAAACGTGAGACATAAAGTAGGATATACACAGTCTGTCTCAAAGTAAACAGGACTTTTTCAAAATAAGAACAACAAATGGTATTTTCGGCAAAATTGTTTTATTTTATTCAAAATAGTCTCCTTCCGCTTCGATACACTGATTTGCACGACTTAACAACTTTTCGAATGACGATTTTAAGTCGTTGGCCGGTATGGCTCGGAGGATGTCGGTACACGCCTCTTGAATGGCCGGAATGTCAGCATAGCGCATGCCTTTCATCGGCAAATGAAGTTTTCCGAATAGATAAAAGTCACAGGGTGCCAGATCAGGCGAATACGGGGAATGGTTGACCAATAAAATGCGATTTTTGCTCAAAAAATCGGTGATGAGCGTCGATCGATGAGATGGTGCATTATCGTGCAACAAACGCCAACTCCCTTCCTCACGATATTCTGGCCGAATGTGACGAATACGATGCAACAACCGCCTCAAGACACCAAGATAATATGGCGCATTAACCTTTTGACCCGATGGAACGAACAATACCCTTTGAATCGTAAAAACAAGTGAGCATTGTTTTCACTTTTGACTTCTCAAAACGGGATTTTTTAGTTGCTGGCTCGTTTTGTGGCCTCCATTCAGCACTTTGACGCTTTGTTTCCGGATCGTATTGGAAACACCACGTTTCGTCACCAGTAACAATATTGTAAAGGAAGTTTTTGTCCTTTTTCGACTCTTTAACGATGTCCTTACAATGTTGGATTCTGAGCGATTTTTGGTCGTCAGTGAGTTTGTGCGGTACAAAGTGAGAACAAACCTTCCGATAGCCCAATTTTTCGGTCAAAATGCGATGAATCGAATCTTTGGACATTCCCAATTCGATTTCCATAAAACGCAACGACGATTTCGGATGAATGTTGAGAAAATCACGCACTTTTTCGATGCTCTCTGGCGTAATCACGAATTTGGCCTGGCCAACATGAGGGTCGTCATTGATGTCTTCACGACCGTTTTTAAAACGCGTATACCACTCATGAACTCTTCCACGGGATAGGCAATCATCACCATAAACTTGTTGCATCAATTGAAACGTTTCGGTAAACGTTTTACCAAGTTTAAAACAAAACTTAATGTTGGCTCTTTGTTCAATGCTCATTTTTGTACCGACAACGCAAACCTACTGTCACTTTAGGCGCAATAACTTTGCTTCCAGTGAACCAAATGTCATGAAATTTTCACTGGAAGTCTGGAACAAATGTACCTTTCCAACGCCTATAGCCGCATTAAGATGGTGCCGCCAGAAATGTCCCAATTGAAAAAGTCCTGTTTACTTTGAGACAGACTGTGTATAACTACAAAAATTAATTCAAAGCGTAATATCATAAGAATTGCCTTATGTCTGTTACAGGAGATAGTAAAGAGCATTAGATTTCATGAAAAAAGTCAATATTATGCTCAATTGAAATTAAATCCAAAAAGGATAAAGCATTTGACTTATCCGTAATTACTACATGGAGTCTAATTGTGGACAATTGTCATTACATCATTTAATTAAAATTAAAACATATGAAACGGTATCGAATTGAAATAAAATCATCCATAATGTAATATTTATGATCAATCATAGCTATTAAATATTTCATTAAATGTTTGATATCGTTCTAGATAAAAATATAAATTTTTTTTTAAGGTGATCCATAACTAGTGGCCTTAATCTACGTATCTATAAATAAAATTCCGTGAAAAGAAACGCAATCTAATCTAGATTATCTGTGTGTCTATTCTGTTGTTCAATACTTGTTGCACTTGTGGCACTTACTTACGTTATATCTCCCAGTGTACTTGTGGCACTTACTTACGTTATATCTCCCAGTGTACGTATCTTACAGTGTAGTTCTCACAAAGTTCTTAGAGAAACTGTGGAATCTATTTCTGAAAATCTTATATAAAGTATTAAAACGTGTTTGTACTTCGAGCAGCAAACACTAATTCAGTTAAAATGCTAGCCGACTCGGAAACTATGACGCTAGAAAAAGCGCTGGCACCATTAATGACCTTTGGCGCGTTCTGCAATTTGGCCATGTTCGAATATCCTCTTGGACAATCTAGGACGTATATCACTTGCCTGTACGGTTTGATCAAATGGAGCCTTCTTATGTACTTTTTTTACTGTTACATCCTTAGTATTCAAACGAAAACTATATTCATCTTACATATCATATCGTTGATCACCATTATATTAATTCCCATCAACATCTGCCGTTATAAGGTAAAAATTTAAAATGTACTCCCGATTACTATATATATAGTATATAATAATACTTGATCTTTTAATGTTACTTGTCTTTCGTTTAGTAGTATTTTTAATTGATGGCATTAAAGGAGTCTTAAATTCACAATTATAGGCAAATACAAATTTATGAAAAGTTTTTATAAAAGGCTTTCGTTACCTTCACCTATGACCTACTTTTAGTCAAACTCAAGCTATGCAGTCTATCCCATTCGGCGCTCTCGCTAATCTACTCGTTCCATACAATTCGCACCCAGCAAGCCGTCATGTATGATCCTTTTCCTCTTTTCTCCTCTCCTCGTGAAATTTTCTCTGGAGTACCCCAGGGTTCCATACTCGGACTTTTACTTTTAATATTTTTGTCTCTGATTTGTCTAATGTTTCTCTGTCCTCCGATCTCTTCATTTATGCAGACGACATAATTCTTCTCAAATCCTTTCATCCATTCGATGCTTTAACAGACTGTTCCGCTTTAAATAAAAATCTAACATCTATTGCCGAATGAACAATTCAAGTAGTGAAATATACAAAATTATAAACTTCTTTAATTAATACCATAAAATATAACAGCGAAATTTAACTGGGTGTTAGGTGTCTCTGATCTGGATGCTATCTTGCGCAAAAATTAATTGTGAATAACAAATTAGATTTGTACGTTTCGGCTCATGTTTGAACCATCCTCAGCAATAACAATTACCGCTAATCGCGCTAAATAGCCTCCTAACGCGCAGTTGAATTTCGCTGTTATAATCTATTGCCGAATGGTCTCTACTAATAATTCGCTGCATCTAAATCCCTATAAATCATCCTTGCTTATTGTCGGTTCCTCAACATTATTATCTCGTATTCAATCTTTCCATATTTATCTTAACTCTGTTCCAATTCCTCGCTCCTCCTTTATTGAAATTCTTGGTGTCCATATTGAATCTTCGTTTTCGATTCACACGTGGCCGTCAAGTGTCAGGCTGCATATACCTGTCTACATCTTCTTTATCCCCTTCCCTTCACCACATCCTTTCCTGCTATCAAAAACTCTTCACTTCTCAATTATGTGTTATTTCGTTATTTGATTACGTCGATGTCGTCTACGTTCTGGCTCTTAATCAACAACTCTTGAATCGTGTACAGCTTATCCAAAATTCTTGCCTCAGCTTCTCTTATTGTGTCAGTAAATACGACCATATCTCCGTATTATCAGAGATCTGGCTGGCTTAAAACATTTTTTTCTTCACCTATGCTGTCTTGTTTTTTATCTCCTTCGCTCCAATACTCCCTTATATTTGCGACGCCTCCTTCAATTGAACTCTGAGCTTCATTTTCTTTTAACCCTCTTGTCACCAGGTACCAATATTACTTATCCTTCCCATTCATTGTTCTACTAAGTTCCGTGCTGCTGTCTCCTAAACCCCAGTCAAATGTTGTAATTCTCTTACTGTATCAATAAAAACCATTCCCTCTTTGTCCTGTTTTCCTTCTGCTGCCTCACGCTTTATCGCGTCACTCACAGTATTTAAACAAGACTGATGTAACTGGTAAATGTAGGTGCTTGCGCGCGTGTGTGTGTGTGTGTGTGTGCGTATGTATATGATTTTAACTATTGTTTCATCACTCAGAACATCGTTGCCTTAGTTGCGATTTTTTGTTGCTGGTAGGCTTTGTAACAGCAGTTTTGCTGACGTCTAACCATTTGCAAGTTACTATAGTCTATCTTATCATATTTTTTATTTATGTTTATTCTTTTATCGTGTAATCTTTTCCATAGCGCTTTGCAATAAACTAAATTAAATTTAAAAAAAGTTTCTTTTATCAGATCAATTTTAATACTTAATTTATTACAATGTAACTCTTTATCACATTCCGTATAAACATTGCAATAACAATTTTTACTCAAATATAAGATTACAATAATTTTGTTCGTGTCGCATAATCGATCAATATGATTTTTTTAAAGGAATTGAAAGTATGTTTACGTGAACTTGCTATAGTAGACCACACGTTGGAAGCTTTCGGAACGCCAAAGGAATATCAAAGGCTACATAATTGGATAATTCGAATAATTATCGGATTGATTGTATACGTTTGTTATTTTTTAACATATAATGCATTTTTGTATTCTTTTTTTTCCGACAAAATTATATCTTGGTTCGAGATCTTAACTATATTTCTGCTGTATTACCCGCACAATGCCGTTGCCTTAAGTGCTCTGATTTCTGCAACTATCCTTGGGTTAGTATTATAGATAAGTGGACATTTAATTTGTAAGTTATTTTTATTGATATTGTGCGTCAAAATGTTTACAGAGTGAAACACTTAATGACCTTCTGGTATATACAATATAAAAAAAGAGAGTCATCTCCGTCAATGACCATGACCTTGACAACATATGTATGTTGTCTGTATTGTCTGTACAAAACATATATATACAATACTTATTTTGAGTATTAAAAATATACTAAACAACAATTATTTATAAAATAAATAAATAACCACTACTTTTTATTATTAAATATTTGTAAGAGGTAAACATCTTTAAAAAACGCTGTGACGGAAATAATGTTGAGTAAAGTAATCGAATAAACGTATATGGTCAGAATTTTCCTCTCCGATGAACCTGACCTTAACATATGTCGTCATAAAAAAATGACGTTAAAATTGTAACATAAAAAATAAGAGTAAAGTCATCTTAAAAAAGTAATTACAAAACTAACGGTAAAAGTAACATTCATCCCTGGCTGTAAGGAAGAGCTGCGCCGCATGTCAACAAGTAGTTATATTACGATTAAATTGACGCTACGCAGTTTGAAAAAACAATTCGAATTTTTTCATTTTTTTTCTTTTTATTTGACATTCAAAAAAATAGAAAAAATTAACGTTTTCTATTAAATCTAGTTTGTGCGATAATGATATGTTCTGTTGTGCCGCTGTACGGCACGGTTCGGGATCCACGCAGGACTCGAGGAACGGTTTTAGTAGAAATAAACGTTTTCATGTAGCAGTTAGCACTTATATTAAATATCTTTATTTTCACCAAACACTACTTGTATTGATTTACAATCACAATTCACTTATCGTATTCGCGTCGCGATATATCTACTGTAATGATTCGGACGGCGCGACGCGACGCGTTATGCTTACTAACTTGACCGAGTCTCTGACCCCTGAGCGCGCGAACAGTCGCGCTTTTTATTCTATAATTT
>NW_017295544.1:96099-100320 GCF_001594075.2 Trachymyrmex cornetzi
GATTTCGTAAATTGTTAGAGTATCGTTTTGGCACGTTTCGTGGCGCAATTGTCACTTGTGCAATACCGTACTCGTGACAGTTCTCTGAGTATAACCGTAAAAATAGAAGTCAGTCGGACTAATAGTCTTTTTGGAATCGTGATTACCATATTCGAAGCACGGTTTCGGAAAAAACGCGAATAAAGTTCTGAAACATTTTAGTACAAGTACCGCTCCGTTTTCCGTTAGGAGCGAAAGTGACACTCAGAAGGGAACGAAACTCTGCTCTATTGGATAGAAACGTTCTACAATGGTTTCGAAAGGTTGAATATAAATAATGGCGAGCGCCGATAATAACAGTAATTGATTGGGGCACGCTATTTGAATCGATCGAGTAGCCCCAAACATTACGTCATTTTATCTCGTACATTTTGGACAATTTTGGTTTCTCTCAAAAAACGTTTTTGTGGCATAGTCTTAAGACTAAGTTTTCAAAGAAAGCAAACAAAAATCGATTTTTTTACCCTTAAAACTAAAAACCTAGTTAAAATGCATTTGTTTAATGTTTTTAACAATTGCTTAGCAATTTCATGTAACATTTCTCTGCTTATCACTGATTGTCAAATTGTTATTTTCTGTATGACGCGTAGTATTCAGGTGGCTTTCTTTTTCGTTATCTAAAAATATTATAAGTTTTGGACAAAACATTTAAAAATTCTGCTGCTCATATATGTATAAATATTATATTGAAATGTAAAATGTAAATAATTAAATTCTAATTTAGTCCGACTTCTGATTATTTATTAACGCAGTTAGCGTTAATATGCTTATGTATAATGTATATGTTATAATGTTAATAAAAGATATAACTAAGTCTTTTTTAATTCAGATGCGTAAGCTCCAGATTTCATCGAGTCAATGAACGTTTACTTGTATTATATTCTGATCTGTTCGAAAGCAGTGCAGATTACAGAAGAGAAAACAGATCCATCTTTGTGCATCAGCGGATAACAGAACCTAAAGATCACAAACAATATGTTATATGGATTTTAATGTAATAATTAGTTAATAGAATTACTGTGTACACACATTCACGCGAATGTATATGTATATATATATATATATACAAGATGTCTCAATCTACTTTCACATAGACACTTCAAAAAGTATTAAAAAAAATGTTTTCTATTTGTTTCGATAGCAAGGTTTAAGAAATGTTATCAGAGGAGATTTTCCTGTACATAACAAGCATGTTCTTTGATCAATAATAATAATACATTAGTTAAAGAGATAGAACATTTAATTTGGGTAACTTTAATATTCCAACAGTATAGATGGTTGAGTTTATTCCATAAAGTTCAATATCCGTTAGTCGATGGTTAAAGGAACAGGTTATGTAACAACTTCAATTCACAAGGCAGACCAACATCGCATGAGTAACATTCTATTCGGTGAAATATAACGCAACAGGTTGTATATTGCAAAAGATAATTAATAAGATGGTTTTGATTTATTAATACTGGTGAAATTAAAGAAGCTTAGTAGTAGTCCAATAACGAATAATATCATAAAGAAAACAATCCAGTTAATTAAGGATAAGTTATCCGCGCAAATAATCACTTGACAATGAGTATTCTAATAGAAGGATAGTGATTCGAATAATTAATAGAAGAATATAGTGATCAAATATTATACGCAACGCATGTTAAATAGAAAGACTATAAACGGAAAGATTCTAATAATCGAACCGAGAAACACGCTACCTTAACATGTCATCAACAGCATTGATCATATAAAATCACCAGTATTAATGATAATCGTACATAAACATATGAGCCCTTAAATATAAAGATGATATCGTAATATGCGCATCAGTAACGTTCGAGCAAATAAAGCATACAAATCAGTAAGACGCATATGACTCACTACAAGATAAATTAACAGGAATAGTTATTACATATTGTAAAACAAAGACATAATATGATTATTATTCTAAAGCTCGATAAGCGACTTATAAGAAAGTAATATAACACGAGAAAGTTATTGATAAAGATAATAATATAAACGGCCAAACGTTTATAAATGAATTTAGGTAATACATATGACATATGGTATAAAGTTTAAATCTAATTAAATCTACTATTGAATAAATGAAAATATACATATATATAGTTCAGAGCAGCCTAAGGACTAATGATAATTCATCGCATAACCTCTAATGTTATTAGATCTCGCAAACAGCTCTGAAATGATCTTAATCATAAGCCAGAAAATAAAGAAGGGAGGGGAGGCCTCTCTTTAAAATAATGAATGAATATTGACAAGCAAGACGTATTTTCCAGAAAGAGTAGGCGTCTTATGAGATTAATATGATTGAAATGCGGAAGAGGTACGTATCGGATGGATTGCACTTATCTCATGAAAATGGCCGTCCTTCGAGATGGATGCGCGAAGCTCATAACTTAGAGCGCCAAGAGTTGCCGGCCTTTTTTGTACGCACGCGCATCCCCTTTGTGTGCTTTACAGCGTCCACAGAAATTGCTCGGAATACCACGAGATACATTGACGGCCTCTTTAAGTAGCAGGGTCAATTGACCGAATCCCAAAGTGCATCTCGGGCAGCAACCTTTCTCGTCGAGCAAACTACGCAATTTCTAATTAGCAGTCAATAACACGAGAGATGAAAGAGGTGATACAACCTTCGAGTTTGTATGTTAATCATACCTGCTTTGGTACCTCAATTCCTCTCTCGATCCCTGGTAAAATGACTTACTAATGAACAATCCTTCCTGTACCTTTCCGATTTCCCTTTAGAGCTTACTTTGAGAGTTACACACCAAAAAACGTACGCCTTGTGTTAATACGTCCGCTTAGTCAGACATTTTGAGAAGCTCTGAATTCCCAGGGAAGAAGAAAAGGGAAACGAAGGCCCGAAAATATAGTAGAGGGGGTAAATATGGCGCTCTTCCGGTGGCAGGCTCGCCACCTCTCCGCGAACAGCGCCGTCTATTAGCAGGCGGCAACGGCCCCATAGATGTATGGGGAATTTACTAGTACGCGCTAGCGCGCGAACCTCGACTCGAACCTTTAATTCGCAACACTATTAATGTGCAACTGCTTCGAGCGAGGCATATTGTGATCACGTTATTTTTTTCTAAATAGAGATACGATGAGAGATGCAATGAAAAAGATATAATGTTTATCCGATCTTTTTAAAATGGAAATATATGATTTTTTACGTAATATGATTTCTCTATAATCATTCTGTAAAAGTATTAAGTTAGATATATAAAGGACCAATAATTTATGAGATATTATAGACACACTTCTCTGGAACATATAATTGACATGACACATTAAATATCTCGGAAAGCACTAATTTTTTTATAACCGTAATATCCTAATACTTTTATGAATAGAATAATGAGATAAATCAGGTGTAAAGATAACATATACTTGTTTGTTTAACAGAATTATTCATTGTGCCTAAGTATTTTTTTGGTATACCTTTAAAAAATTAGCGACTTCTTTCACCAATTTCAATAATCTTGACATATATTTTCAAATAAAATTGATGATATTAACATATATTTAACACTTCGTTTATTTCAAAGTGGAGTAAAACAGATAAATTTTCTGCTTTAAAACACAAATTCTCTCCTTTGATACACATATTTTTTGCTTTACAGTACAAATTCTCTATCTTAAAGGCACAAATATTCTACTTTCAAAACGAAATTACTTTAAGAAAAAAGTAGCTAAGTTAGAATATGATAAAGCAGGGGAAAAGAGGATCTCTTAAGGAGGTCATCCCCTGTGACGACCGTTTTTTTAAGGTTTTTTTGCATTTTTTTTGCGGCGAAATGAAAAAATACAGAGCTTCCAAATTTTTACTATATATTTATTACATCTTAAACTATATGTGTAAATTTTTTAATTTAAAAATATGGCGTCGATGGCGAGTTACATCACTGGAATGGCACCCATGTAAAAAAAAGCAGACAAACGGTGCCCACGATTCCGGCAGACTGGTTTATCTGAAATCAAAAAATCAAATTGCATTTTAATCTAAGTTTATCTGAAATAAAAAAATCAAATTGCATTTTAATCTATAGGTGAATGGATATCGTGGGAACTAGGATTTTTTGAAAATATTAAAAATTCAATTTTTCGCATGCTTTTAAAAATTATAACTCAAAATAGCATGATTTTTTGAGACTATTTTTTTATGCGGACAGAAAA
>NW_017295544.1:100401-101311 GCF_001594075.2 Trachymyrmex cornetzi
TTAAGAAGAAAGTGAATTTTAAATTCAGAAAAAAATGTATTCCTGAAAATGAATTCACACAAAAATGAATTCACACAACATGAATTCACAAAAATGAATTCACACAACTTTCAGATGTATATATTTTATTTGAAATAAAAATATTAAACGTACTTCCAAATTAAATTTTCTTTGCAGAGACTGTGCGTCTAATACATCCTTAAATTGTACCGTAACATCTTTTAGATGCCTCGATCTTCTCCTAAAAAAAAACGATGTAGCAGAATATGTTCAAAAAGTATTAAAAATATTATGTCATCCTTGAAATCGTTCCACTTTTATCTGAAATACACTTTTTCGTATCGTTTTGAGATAATTTGATGCAACGGTTGATATGAGACACCTTATATATGTATATACATTATAAGAATAATTAATTTGAATTAGGCGAAATAATCATACGTTGTGAACCGCAAGTAATAAAACACTACAGACTATATCGAATTCTACGTTAAAAATATAATTTCCTTAGTATACTTCTAGTGTATGTCTTTCAGTTTGTTTAATTATAACAATTACAATTTATTTACAGGCACGTCCACCTACAACTATGCCTTATATCACGCAAACTAAACAAAGTATTGAAAGTACAAATGTCAATAGAATTGGTATTTTACTTTTATGATGCTTTATTTGTCTGTCAAATAATGTACGATATTATTAAATATCGGTATATATTTACATGGGACTTTATTTATGCTTTACTCCCTTTATGTACATTGTTTGATTTCATTTTGAGTACCATTCTATTTCTCACATTACACTACATATGTCAAACTGTTTATAATGAGGTATATATAAAATAATAGAACAAATGAATTAATAACTAGTTATTACTAGAATAATAAGCACAAGCAACAATAAAATTACA
>NW_017295544.1:101428-102209 GCF_001594075.2 Trachymyrmex cornetzi
AAATTGTCCAGTTATAATCTCGATGAGGATTTACGTAAACAGGTAAATAATTACAATAAAATTTAATTTTAGAATTTTAATTTCTTATGCGTAATTTTAATAGACTAAAAATCTGGATATCAACATGTCATTGAATGAATGTGTACAAAATTGGGATATTACATAATAATTGTGTTATTCTTTTATATATTTTAGAATACTTGTACGCACATTCTAACGCCACACGTAAGGATAAGCTAGAAAAAATTTCAAAAATTTTATGTAACAAAAGCGAGTTTTTAAAAGTTATTTCATATTATCAAAATTCTAATAACATATCTCATCGTACTGTCAATATTCTACTATCATACGATCTGTATCCTACTATCCCATACTACAAATATTCTGCAAAATAAGCTCAGTACGTTTTGGCATATAGAATTGAAAATAATTTATAAGGGTTTTGTAGCTGGTGTTGATACGTACAAATATTCTAAAAATACAATATATATAAAAGAATACAATACGTTAATAAATTTATAGTATTGTATTATATTCATTTTGAGTTATTTATTGTTTAACCATTTCTGTATATCGGCCTTGCTTGTACTCAATATGTCGTTAATTTTACTATAACATTGTGATTAAATAACTTAACTCTTGAAAATGTATTAAATTTGACTCAAATTTAATTTATTATATTGTAACAATAAGTTCAAACATTAATATGAACGCTTTACTTTGAAACTAAAAAATGGATTGATTTTGACACATATTGAAGTTAAAAATAACAAAATGTTAT
>NW_017295544.1:102381-105615 GCF_001594075.2 Trachymyrmex cornetzi
TTACTACTCAGCCAAGAACTCTACGTTGACGGTAGCGATACAAAGTCAGGGTCCGCGCACAAAGATGGTCACAACTGTTTCCGACTGAGTCGTAATCGTAAGTCGTTGTCGTAATTCAACGGACAATGATTTTATGTATGTCGTTTACGTAAAATCATTGTGCGTTGACCTACGACAATGACTTACAATTACCACTCAATCGGAAACAGTTCCGACCATCTTTGTGCGCGGACAACGGCGGTCTGGCGAAACCGATAGTCATACATTCAACGTAGTTAAGGCCATGGCACATAAAAAAACTTAAGGCGTAAGACTTAAGCAGTAAGCGAATCGACCAATCACAATCGAGACCGTAAGACCATACGTAAGCAATAGCGAATCCAACATGTTGATTTCGTTACTGCTTAAGTTTTACGTCTTAAGTTTTTTTATGTGCCATGCCCTTTACAGCGTAGTGTTACAGCACCGCACTACGATAAATGGCTAAATTTGTAAGCGTGGAAAAGTGACGTTTTGATGACGAAATTTATATTGCATGCCATTTTGTTAGTATTTGTATGTTAAAATGTGACTTGTCTCGTACTTCTCAAAGTCGTAATTATCGATGAGAACTAAAGTTATCTTGGAATTTTATATGTAAAAATGTACGTTTTACTCGTTTTAACATCTGTCAGACCATTTGTTACTGCCCGAATATAAGTTCACTTTACGTGCCTTTTACGACCATTTACTGTCCTGGGAGGACAGGATATTTTTCATCGATTTTTACAAGTGTTTTAAAGTGATCTCCTCATTTTGTTTCATCAAATTGTCTTTATTTAAAAATGGCGTGCAACATAAATTAATGTGATAAATTACAAATTAATAAAAAACTAATAAGTTTTTATAGAGACTCTTTTAATTAAAACAATTAATAAAACCATAAAATATGTATTACAGGTAATAGGAGTCGACGCTGGTTATCAATTAGCGCAATTTTTCTTAATACTAAAAATATAAACCTTAACTTTGAACGTTTCCACTCATAGATTGAGTCTTCACCAGCAATCTTTCCTCCTAGGGATCGATTCTGTATCTTGAAACAAGGTGATTATAGAGGTGAAATTATAAAAGTGAGTGAATTTACTAGAATACTGATAATCTCATTGGTCAATACCTAAATAAATTTGCTCACTTTTGTAATTTTCACCTTGATTGAAGATACAGAATCGACCTCCTAATGCAACGACTTACCTCACAACAGTAAACGGTTCAATTTTTGAGAGGAAAAACGTTGGAGATATCATTTTGTCATGCAATGTTCCAATCGTTGCGCTAGGGGGAAAGGTTGCTGATAAAGACTCAAACGTTCAAAGTTAAGGTTTATATTTTTTAGTATTAACAAAAATTGCGCTGATTGATAACCAGTGCCGACTCCTATTGCCTGTAATACATATTTTATGGTTTTATTAATTGTTATAAATGTGTCATTCCTCGCTTCTGACGTCACGATTTCAACATTGCCGCTGTGACTAGTCGGCGGAGCCTTAATATCTGCGACAAAGTAACATAATTAATGTTTTATAATAATGTCTTAAATTTACTCCTCTTTTGATAAAATTTATGCATGTATCCGAACTGTCAAGAATAATAGTATATATTTGACGCTTATTAAATTATTTATTTCAATTAGATTTGGCAGTTTATGTTGCAAATAAAACAGAGAGAGGTAAAATTTGGCTTGGGACATTTCTACTTTGGATATAATTGTATCTGCTGGGTATGTCCTATTTTAAATAAAAGTATAAAGTATATAATAAACGTACATATACATACATAAATACATATACATATATAAAGAGTGGAACAGTAACTCTGTTCACTTAGAAAATTTCCCCTATTTTTAGAGAAATGTAATAATATATTTATTGAAGTTGTATAGCATCATGGGCAGGGGAGGGGGTATAATATACTAACAGTTTTTCTATGGATGGATGCGCTTCGGAGATTTCAAGATCACCTCCATTTTTTTAAATGGAATTGAATGATTTTTTTACACAATATGATTCCTCTAATTATTCTGCATATAAAAGTATTAAACTAGCGTATCAAAAAATCGATTATTTACGAGATATTTTATACTTTATTCTGGCATATATATTAACATTAAATATTTAATAATTTATTAAGCATTAATTTTTTCATAGTCGTACCTTAATACTTTTATAAACGGAATAATGAGATGAATTAATTGGTAGATGAAAAACACATAGTTGCTTTAAAATAAATATGTATGTAAAAAGAATAATTTTTTAAATAAGCAGCTATGTGTTTTCCCAGTAAGAAATGACAATAGAGTCGGTATCGAATTGATGTTGATTCGACATCGAAGTCATCAAATTGACGTCTATTCGACATCTCGATTTTATTGTCATTTCTCACTGGGATCTTTCCATCAATTGATTCATTTTATTATTCTGTTTACAAAGGTATTAAGAATTACAAGAAAATTAATAATTTACGAATTATTTAGTATTTTATGTCAATGTATGCCAGAATAAAGTACAAAATATCTCGTAAACTATTGGCTTTTTGATATCATTACCTTAATACTTTTATATACAATAATTAGAGGAATCATATTGTGTAAAAAAGATCATACAATTCCATTTAAAAAATGGAGGTGATCTAGAAATCTCCGAACGCCTCCACTTATAGAAAAACTATTACTAGTATATTGTACCCCTCTTGATGCTATATACAAATTCAATATATATATCATTTCATATCTCTAGAGATAGCGGAAATATTCTAAGTGGAGAGAGTTACTGCCCCAATCTATATACATATACAGGGTGGACCATCTGAAGTGATCCAGTCAAATATCTCGAAAACTAGTAGGGATAGAGAAAAATGTTTCGTATGAAAAGTTTAGGGTTACACGGGGGAAGTATGGTACTGACCTTGAAAAATCCTTGGAAGGTCATTTTGAAGGTCATTCAGGGGTCACGATGGTTTTTTTAAATGGAACCCCTAGTTTTTCACCATGGGATGAGAAAGCTGGTTTCAAGCCCTTTACGAAACACTGGTTGTGGTCCACAATCCGCCCACTGGGGTCCGAGTTATGGACCATCAAAGTCATTGATGAACTACTCTTAGCGCTACCCAGGAACAACGACGTGGACGTGGTAGTTCTCTGTTCCCTTCGAGGTGCTTGATTTTTGTGAGTCCCCTTGCCTCTCACATGTGGGGTGC
>NW_017295544.1:106848-108167 GCF_001594075.2 Trachymyrmex cornetzi
TTCAAATGCGCATAACTTGGTCAATTTTCGTCGTATTAAGACGATTTTTTTTTCATTTTATAGGTAATTATTTGTACTTTAAGAAAAACATGATGCGAAATTAGGTGCAATTCGATGTCGCATCTCCATGTTTTGATAAATCCCAAACACTTTTTTTCTTAAAAAATTTGATTGTTTGACGCTGGATCGCCCCGATTTTTTTTCGAAAATACCACTGAATTTCAGTAAGGAGAGGCATTTTTAGTAAGAAAATAAAATATCCTGTGGTTTTCTGTATTTTTTATTAGTATTCACTCTACATAATAAAATTAATGTTCAATACGGATCCTTCCCCATAATGAGGTTTTGGTATTTGACTCTATCGCGATATTCAATAAATACGCCCGAATAACTTCAAAATGACATTACTCGGTCAAAAAAAATCGTAGACTCGAGTTTTTTTTAAATTGTTTGTTGAAAAGTGCACTTTATGGTACAATGGTCTATGTGGTATTTTCGGAAAAAAATCGGGGTGATCCAGGTAACGCGTCAAACAATCAAATTTTTTTAGAAAAAAAATGCTTGGGCTTTATCAAAACATGGAGATACGGCATCGACTTGCATCTAATTTCACATCAAGTTTTTCTTAAAGTACAGATAATTATATATGAAATGAAAAAAGAAAATCGTCTTGATACGATGAAAATTGACCGAGTTATGCGCATTTGAAAAATAGCAAACTTTCGATGAAATATTTTATTGCGATAATTTTGTTGCGTAGTGTATATATATTTATATATAATAGAATAAATACGTATATATAAAATAGAACGTATTCAAGATTATTTTTACAGTTAATTTTTTTATATTTAACCTTTTCGCTCTTAACGCTGGCTCTGTTCGGCATCCACGAAACGATCCGTACAGACGAACGCTAGCTATATCCAAGTAATTTATAGTGTTCCTTATAGTACAAGTTACGTCAAACTAGAGATCCTATAATCAGAGTTTGGCCAAAGCGGACAAAAGATGGCGGATAGAAGGAGATAACAGATATTGCTTTCTTTCTCGTATTACGCATGCGCAGAAAGCGTGAAGAAAGCTGTCACAAAATAGGTTACGGCAGGTCATGGTGATATGGTTAAGGATCTCGTATTGTGACAAATAAATATTCTATGATAAATAAATATAAATTATCTTTTTATGTATATTATGAAACTTTATGTCCACCTTGTTAAAAATCACTCTGAAGTTTTAATAATTTTCTTTATCCGGGATCTCGGAACAGTTCCTAACCTCTTTGAGACAAAGCTTTACTCGTCTGGGAGTCGATTGTGTAT
>NW_017295544.1:108545-108869 GCF_001594075.2 Trachymyrmex cornetzi
ACAATCCTTTTTTTTCAAAAACATGTCAAGGTAGCGTTGTTCATGCTGTTCGGGCGTAAAATGAAATTTTAAACGTCATAAACTGTCCACATATAATGTGTACACTTTTGGCGCGGGGTCCGATCTATGGCGGTATTCCGACGGACCGCCAGCTTTCTGAGCGAAAGAGTTAACAAAACTGTTTTTATTAAGTATAATGGTAGCATACTTTCTTTCAGATATATGCCACAATTTTGTCTGTTAGGATCACTCTTTCGCAGGTATCCCTACTTAAAATTTACAATAGAAACCATTAGATGCGTATATAACATCTGCGAGAATTGA
>NW_017295545.1:0-212 GCF_001594075.2 Trachymyrmex cornetzi
CTTATAAATGTATAATATAATATGTATAATATGTATATATATTATGTGTAATATGTATAATATAAATAGACGTATACTATGTGTACTATGTATTATATAATATGTATAATATGTGTAATATAATATATGTAATACATATTTATAATGAAGAGTATACAATATTTTTCAATATATTTTTATATATATTTTTATAAAAATTTATATATATATAT
>NW_017295545.1:4873-5255 GCF_001594075.2 Trachymyrmex cornetzi
TTTTACTATGACAACAAGGAAATTGTCATTCCCGATGGATCGTACGAACTGCGCGATATCGAGCAGTATCTGAAGCGTGAAATTTTACGTTCTCACGATGCAAAGAGTAACGAGGATGAAGAGTTCCCGCTGGTGATTCGCGCCAACAACAATACGATGAGAAGTGAGATCAAATGCGCCTATCGGATAAATTTTACAAAACCATCAAGAACTATGTATCGATGTCGTATGACAAAGCTTTGATTGCGTTGAACGCTGGATGGAACTCTAGATCCGACACGGAGGAAGGATACTTTAATTTTTGCATGCCGCTTAACATGCTGTTGGGCTTTTGCGAAGATTACAAACGCGTAGTTGTCAACGCTCGCCACGAATTGATTTT
>NW_017295545.1:5799-6045 GCF_001594075.2 Trachymyrmex cornetzi
ATCGAATACTGTCCGTTGTCCAACGTAGTGCGCAAAATCATGTAAATTGCAACGTCAGCAAGTATCCCGAATATAAAAGAATGGAAAACCAGGGTGAAGTGCAGTCTCGAAAAATTACTCGTCATGGTCATACCAACGTTTGTGGACCTACAAGGATTCATCGTTAACAAGAAATTTATCGTGAAGGAAGTAGCGGTGCTGAGAGGGGGAACCATTCTCACACACTATATTTTTTCACATCCTATG
>NW_017295545.1:9151-11800 GCF_001594075.2 Trachymyrmex cornetzi
CCCCCCCGCCCCTCACCCTCCCTCGTTGCCCCTGGGTTAGAACCCGCCTAGCAACCCTACTGATATGCCGGGATATATGGTGAGGGAAGAATTACAAAGGGAGAAATTAAGGGTGAAGGCGGGTAAAAGGGCATGGACATTTGAGGAGAGATTAAAGAGAGGGAGGGGTAGTAGTTTGGCCCGGGTATGTTGGGAAGAGGTAATATAGAGGAAATCCCCTTCCCCCTTTACCCAACCATACCTATTGAACCTCGATTCCCTTATTTTTTCCCACCTTTCCTTCTGCATAATCCTATCCTTTTCCAACAAATCTTCAAAATTAACCCCTCCTTCAAGCTCCCCCCTTTGCCAACATCCTACCTCAACCTCTCTGTCCTCAAAATATTGCCTCCTTTCCTTCTCCCACCCTTCTAACTTCTTCTCCTTCCCTATATTTCCCCTATATTACCTCTTCTCAACATACCCGGGCCAAACTACTACCCCTCCCTCCCTTTAATCTCTCCTCAAATGTCCAAGCCCTTTTACCCGCCTTCACCCTTAATTTCTCCCTTTGCAATTCTCCCCTCACCATATATCCCGGCGTATCTTTCTCCACCAATAATACCCATCTTATATATCTCTCCTGCAATCTCTCCACCGACTCCCTTTCCTTCCACCCCCAAATTTCTACCCCATAGCTCACCATCGCCCAAATCAACCTGTCGGACAGCCACAACCTCCTCCTCCAATCCTTACCAAATCTCTTTTTTCCTGTCCCCCATACCTGTCCCATCACTGCCATCGCCTTCGCCACTCTTTCCCTCACATGCTCCCCTGCCCCTCATTCCTCTGCAAGGTATATCCCAAGTATTTAAATTGCTTTACTTCCTCTATCACCTTCCCCTTCCACCTTCTCCATACCACCTTACTACTCCTTCCCTCTCCCTTCCTAAACCTCATTATTTTCGTTTTCTTCCTGTTCACCTCTAACCCCTTCCTTCCCACATAACCCTCCAGTCTCTCTATCATACTTTTCATACTTCCCTCATCCACCGCTAATAATACTATGTCGTCTGCTTACGCCAACCCATACACTCTCTTCCCTGCTAACTCCACCCCCTCCCCATTTAACCTTTCCCTCTTCCTCCATATCCGTCGTCAAAATATTAAACAGTAATGGGCTCAGCGGGCAACTCTGTCTTACCCTCCTCGCTGTCCAGAAACTTTCCCCCAAATCCCCATCCTCTGCTCTCACCCTACTTTTAGTTTCCCGCATCATCTCTTCCACCCTTTCCACCAGTCCCTCCTTTACACCCCTCTGTCTCAACGCCTCTACCAATACCCCTCTATCTACCGTGTCAAACGCCGCCTTCAAACCCACAAATAATGCTATTAATTTTTCCTCTTTTTTCCTTACCTGCCTATTTATCAAGAAATTCAATACATATATGTTATCAAGCGTTCCCATCCCCTTCCTGAAACCTGTTTGATTGTAAGGAATTAATCCCTTTTCTTCAACTCCCTCCCTTAATCTTTCCAACAACGCCGATGTATATACCTTATATAGTGTCGGCATTATTGATACCTCCCTATAATCCCTTACCTCCTCTCCCCTACCTTTTTCCCTCACCGGCACAATTACTCCCTTTTTCCATTCCTCAGGCCATCCTCCCCCTTTCAAAACTTCGTTGCATGCTCTCCACATCCACTCCTCTATGTTCAACTTTCAAACTTCATTCGGAATCCCATGCACTCCCATTGCCTTTCCATCCTTCAAATTTCTTGTTACCTTCCTTACCTCCTCCCTACTCAGCTCCCTTTCCTTCCCCTGCCCCCTCCTTTCTCCTTATCCCCATACCACTCTCCCTTCCACTCCTCCCAACAAATCCTTGAAATATACTTCCCACTCCTGCATCTCTATCCCCTTATTTATCCCGCTCCATCTCTTTCTTTCCCCATTTACAATCTCCCACACTTGCTTCTCTTCTTTCGCTCTCTCCACTTTCCTTTCCCATTTCTCGTTATCCTCTTTTTTCTTTGCTTCACACAGCTCCTTATACCCCTTTTTTTCTTTTCTATAAACCTCCCCACCTCCTTTGCCCTTCCTCCATTCCCTTAATACCCTTCTTACCCCCTTATTCTTTTCCTTACATTCCCTATCCCACCATCCCCTTCCTTTCCATTCTTTCCCTCTTTCATTATCCCTATTTTCTAAAACCTCCCTTATTCTCTCCTCCAATTCCTTCATACACTCAATCCCCTTCTCCTCCTTCCATTCTATAACCCCCAACCTTTCTCTAAAAGCTACCTTGCCTTCCTCATTCCAAACTCCCCTATTATATCCTCTACCTATCCTTCCCTTAACTTCTCTCCCTTCCCTTCCACACTTCCAAGTGTAGTGCCGCTCCACGGCACGGTTCGGGATCCACGAAGGACTCGGGAGTGGTCGCACAATTAATCACTTGTAGTCTTCTTTAGTAAAATATATCACTTTTATTTCTATACGATACAAGTTGTATTAATTTACAATCTCACTTCACGTTTCGTACTCGCGTCGCGCTATAAGTACGGCGATGCTTCGGACGTCGCGACGCGTTATGCTTAAATTGCTTGACCGAATTTCTGACCCGCGACTGCCGATAGAGTCGCGCTTATATTTGATATTTTGGG
>NW_017295545.1:12111-12735 GCF_001594075.2 Trachymyrmex cornetzi
TATTTATTCAATACAGCATAGCGTCGTTGGTGCGAAATTGTACTTCCGTACTCGGTCTTTCCTGGCTATTCGTTCCTTTTTTACTCAATTTTTTTAATTTTTATTACCCAGAAGGCTACACCGATCATGCTAGCTAATACTATAACTAATATTCCCGATGCTACAGGATAAATGAAATATTTACTATTAAACATACTCTGGTTATTATTTAAATATTCGTCTAGTTCATTTAGGTTTAAACTTAATTTCGTTAATTCTTCCGTGTTTCCTATTACTTTCTTTAACGGAGTACGCCTTGGGAGTTCGAAATTGTTTTCTTTTTCAATATTCAAAGTGAGATTGAACTCTGATAAGTGAGTTTGAATATAACGCGTTTCTAACCGAGACTTTGTCTTCAAAATAATATCGGGTGTCGTTAATTTGCAATCACCTTTTAATTTTATTTTACCTGTTTTGCTTATCTCCATTTTTCTTCTAACCCGTTACAAATGACGGTACACTCCTAATTGTTCAGGGTTGAATACAACCACGTTCTCTCCTCCGATGGCGTAATCCACAATGTGGTACTTGCCAGGACACGTCCGTACTCGCAATTCTGGAGTTGCCCTGGCATGTTTTCAAAAA
>NW_017295545.1:13240-14976 GCF_001594075.2 Trachymyrmex cornetzi
AATGATCAATGTGACCAATGGTTGCGTTTATGATTTTTAGTTGATTCTTCGCGACGTGTTGTAGCATTTGTTCCTTTCCTTCGAGTAATTGTAATTGCTTTGTTAATTGTATATTTGTTTTGCGTCGTCAGCATCCATGGTACCGAACAACGTTTTGCTGACGGTTCCTATAGCGTCTATTAGACCTCGTTTATTCTGCGTCGCTTTATATACTATTTTCAATTGATTCAAAGACGTAGATAATTTTTCGTTATTCTTCTCAAAAATTTTCAACATGCTTTTGCACAATTGCTGTGCATTACCAGCTATTACTGCTTCGCATCGTTGCTCAGCATTTTCTAAATACTCTTGAAGTTGCTCGTATCTAATTTTAAACGCGGTTATATCTATCTTAATTACTAATTTCCAAGCGGATTCTGCTTGGTTCATCAGCCCGAGTTCTTCGAAGTATATACCGGGCGTATGCTGGAATGACTCCCACCGGTATGTCTGTGCGCGTTCAGGTGTCGTTCCGTCGGTACAATTCCACATAAAACATACCCTGTAAGATAAGGATAAGGATTCATATTACTTTTCTTTTGAATCCTTATCTTGCGGTACTGGTTAGTGTAGCTCTAGATGAATTTTTTTATTCAGTATGCTCTGACACATAGTCCGCGACCGTGTATTCTCGAATTGTGTTATTGCTAGTTTAAAGTATGCGGTGCCTCAGGTGCGAAAGCGTATTTGTGCCCTCCACCTGTGATAGCTGTTGGCGCAGTTATTGGCTGCGGGCTGCACGGGATGTGCAGCAGTACGAGACGCGCCACCGTCCGCCCCCCGTGCGTGATTTTCGCGCCCTACCCTTCCTAAGGGTTTATTTGTGTGCCGTCACAGGTCGTCGGCTAGTGGAGGGGGTGCCCCCCCATCGCACCAATTGAGTAAGTAGTTATTTTTATAATCCTATTACTAATTCTGCTTATTATTTATGTATATACTTATTAACCTTGTCTGTTTAATGCTCTATAAATTGCTTCAATCTGTTCGCGTGTACGCGCATTTTTCTCCGGCCCATCTTTATCGTGTAATTCACATCGTTGTGCTTTTCGAGGATTATATAGGGTCCTATCCATTTTGATTCCAATTTTTTGGATCTCCCTCTCCTAACTGTTTCGTCATATAAGAGGACCTTGTCGCCTACTTCGAACTTCTCCTTTCTCGCGGATTTATCGTATTGTCGCTTAGCTTTAATTTTCTCCGCTTGCGCGTGTTCCCGTGCTACCTGGTTTGTAGCGCGTATTCGCTCGCGTAATTCTTGTGCGTAATCTTCGTATGAGTACGTCGTTTTTGGCGGTCTTGTTAGCGCGGTTGGTAGAATGGCTTGATGGCCATACATCAATTCAAAGGGTGTAAACCCTGTTGCCGTATGTGGCGTCGTGTTATACGCGAACATCGCGTACGGTATCCATTCATCCCAGTCGTTTTGTTCTTCATTTATGTAATGCCGGAGGTATTCAGCTAGCGTTCTATGTGAGCGTTCTAGCGCTCCATTACTTTCGGGGTGATACGCCGTTGTTTGTATCTTTTCTATCTGTAATAATTTCCACGTATTTTTAAACATTTCGCTAGTGAAATTAGTGCCTTGATCGGTAAGGATTTTTTCTGGCGTTCCGTGCTCCATCACTATTTTAGTCACGAATGCTTTAGCGACGGTGCTCGCTTCCTGGTTAATTATTGGAATAGCTTTGCTAAACTTA
>NW_017295545.1:15935-17222 GCF_001594075.2 Trachymyrmex cornetzi
AGTTATAATATGTCCCAGATATATTACTTCCTTCCGCAAGAACTCGCACTTGTCGGGTTGTAGCTTCAAATTATATTTTCGTAAACGTTGCATTACCTCGACAAGGCGTTTGTTATGTTCTTGTAGATTTGATCCATAAATGACTATGTCATCCAAGTATACCAGGCATCTCAAACCTTGTATTCCAGCTAATATAGTATTCATTAACCTTTGAAACGTTGTGGGTGCATTTTTTAGCCCGAATGGCATCCGGTTGTATTCATAGTGCCCCTGCGAGGTGGAGAAAGCCGTTTTACTCCTGTGTTCCTCGCTCATAGGGATCTGATGGTATCCAGCCGCTAGATCTAGAGTTGAAAAATACTTTGCGTTTCCCAACTGATCCACAATGTCGGTGATATTTGGCAAGGGGAACGAGTCGCCTATCGTCAAGTCATTAAGCTTCCGAAAATCTATCACGATTCGTAACTTCGGTTTTCCGGGGGTGTCGTCTTTCTTTGGAACGACCAGTAGCGGTGCGTTCCACTGACTTGAACTAGGTCGAATGATCTCATCCCTCAACATTTTGTCTATTTGCCTGGCCACCTCTTCCTTATGTTTTCCCGGCAGCCTATATGGTCTTACATTGACCGGCGCACTATCGGTGCGCGTATTAATTTCATGCGCAACCGTGGTTGTGTGCGTTAACGCATCTCCTTCTAAATGGAATATATCATTGAAGTCTTCGCATATTTGCTCAATCGCTTTCTTCTCTTCTTTATTCAAATCCTCGCTCCTTATCTGCCTTCATACGCGCACGTGCCGCGGTAGTGCGCTGCTCACATTACCTGTCTTTTGCAGTGTGAGTACGGTCTCTCGCTCACTCGCCCGCAACTCTTCTATTGTAACGAGTGTCCTAATTATTTCAATAGGCTTCTCTGTTGTATTCAGCATGCTTACCGGGCACGTATATTCATCAGGTGCTACCAGACAATTTCCAATAAATATTCCGGGTCTAGTTTCCTCGGACCGTATAATTCCTACTCGATTTTTATCTGCTACACGCACTATTGTTTCGCTGCGCGGCGTTAAAGTTATTTTCTGGTAAGGATGGAGCTTCAATTTTACTCCGTCGATTTGCAAGTAATTCTTTTGATCGCTCTTTATCTTATGTTTCTGTAAGAAATCCATTCCAAGGATTCCTTCATAATCTACAGGAAAATCATCTCTTACGACATGCATAGTATGTCTTATTTCCTTATCGCCTAAATATACTGTGGCTCTTATTTTCCCGATAGTTTTTATCTGATG
>NW_017295545.1:18273-18658 GCF_001594075.2 Trachymyrmex cornetzi
ATTGCTCGAAATCCCTTATACTTCGGGTTTGAAAATCTAACAGAAGTTTTCCCTTCAATTTCGTGTTTAATATTTCTTCTAACAGGGCTGGTTTTTCCGCATAGTTAATCTTTTCTATAGCGTATGTACTGGCGCTGATAAATTCCTGCATCTTCTGACGCGTCTTCTGACGCGAATGTCCGTCTATCTCGGGTATCAAACTACGTGCGTCTTTTAGACGTAGATATCGCGTTGGTCGGTCTGTTAATTCTCGTACATCATTTAATGTTCGCCCGTATGTTACGTTCATCGTCCTTTGTTGATCTTCGGGTCGTGACAGTCGGAAATTTTCGCGATCGTAGTTTGCAATTTCTATTCTACTTATTCGATCTTGCAGTCCCGTAAT
>NW_017295545.1:19158-20483 GCF_001594075.2 Trachymyrmex cornetzi
CTTCCTCGCCGTTTCTTAATTGATTCCCCTTATTTGCAGATTGCGTCGCCGTCTCGGGTCCTGGGCCAGCTTAGTGGATCCCACCTCTGCCACCAATTATGTTGTGCCGCTATACGGCACGGGTTCGGGATCCACTTAGGACTCGAGGAACGATCGAGTGAAATAACACTTGCATGTAGCACTTAAATTAAATATCTTTATTTTCACACACAAGTTGTATTGATCTACAATCACCTTGCACTATTCGGTATTCGCGTCGCGATATAAGTATTATAATGATTCGGACGGCGCGACGCGAAGAGTTACGTTTATGAATCTGACCGATTATCTGACCCGCGACTGCCGATAGAGTCGCGCTTATATTTGATATTTTGGGTCGCCCGTATAGCCTCGTCAGCGTTCTACTCAGACGAGGCTAGCGTCCGCGCAATCTCTTAGTCAGCGGTCTAGTACCCCTTTTATTATAATAATTAGGTTACATATCATATTGGCAATAATATGATTGCGCTATCGTTATTTTAGTATTTCGCCACGTTCTGTGGCGAAACCGTCACAGTGGATATAGAGCAGTTTTGCACTCGTGACATGCATGATTGCTTACGCGTCATTTCGATTGCGTCGTTCAAGCACTGCTTGTAATCCTCGAACGTTATAGACCTTGCTATAACGTTTCTCTTGACGCCCTTAGCCTTTTTTGTATCTTTCTTTTCTTCTACACGCAAGGCGCACATTTTCGCTCTAAGACCAACGAATTCGGTCATGATGGCACCGTTATTCTCATCTTTCATAAGGCCTGGAACTTTTTTATTTGTGAGCGGAATATCGTACGCGTTGTCAACTGCGTAATCACTCGTGTCAAATCTATTTATATCACGTTTCATGACATCGTAGATATCGTCACATTCTACGTGATATATAAGGCTATCTGTGTCGGTATACTTTTTTTTGCATTTTTCGCGAAACACCGGTGCCATGTACTCGTGGTGAAATTCGTACAAACATGTTTTCGATATATCGAGGATGCACATACCCACGTATATCGGTTTGTCGAACTTGACCTCGAGCTTACGCAGTTCTATCACAACAAGATTCTCTGAGAAGACGCTGGGCCTGTGAAAATTTGATTTGGCGATCATTACAACCGCATCGTATCTGCCTTCCCATTTTGTCAGTAATTTTACGTCGACGCGATCGCGCACATTCTCCATGGTTTTACCAAATACCGCGTTATTCATAAGTTTGTATAAATTTTTCTCGAAATCGTTCTTGGCCAAAGTTCTAAATTTTGTGTTTAATTCTATGTAATCGCGAAGCCATGGAGATTG
>NW_017295545.1:20782-22537 GCF_001594075.2 Trachymyrmex cornetzi
CCCCAGCCATACAGGTTGTTGACGTCATAGTACATCGAGTACGATGACGGTTTCGATGGATCGTACGACGGCAAGTATTTGTTGTTGGCTCGCGCGTACCTGTTTGTACACTGGCTCAGACCACCGCGTATACCGCGCTCGACAAACATGACCATGTCGATATCTGTCAGCAGTTCAAATTTTACATCAGTATGCTTTAACATGGCATCCCATGTGAAGCCAGGTAAGGTGTAATAGTATGCGGGGTCGAGCCCGTAACTCACGATGCAACTGTCGCGGAAATTCTCAAAGACGTCGGCCGACAATAATACATCTGTTTTTAGATACAGGTCGCTATATTCGTCGAGCGTTTGGATGGAGAACCGCTGCCACGCGTTGACGGCGTGCTCGTAATCACTCTCAGATACCGTGCTGTCAGCAATGAGCTGTAAAATGAATCGCGAGGCGGCAAGCACAATTCATTCAATTTTTCGCTGCAGTCAATGTACTCGTACGGAAAAACGCCCTTTCGAGTCAAAAGATTAAAATTTTCTTCGGATAAATTGGAAAATTCGCGTCGCAGTACCCTCAGCTTATCCTTGCTAAGAAAGATGACAATTTGTCCAAATTTGTTGCGCGGGGCCTCTGTATCGCCCGGTTAAGTGGCAGTGATCGCGTATCCGCGTATCGTCTTTTGCGAATGGTTTCTCGCACACGTGACAATGCGAAGCGCTGTTAAATTTTTCCCAGTCGTCGCGCGTAAAATCTGCCATGGGAACATTGGCTGAAATTATCTTCTGTACACTATGCGCCAAATTTTTTAATTCTTCCGTGAACCACGCTATACAGTCTTTGTCGCGGCGGAAACGATAGCCCGACAGTGAGCTATCGTAGGAGGATTGCACGTAATACCCTACGCTGAAGACGTTGTGATGTTGGTACGTATGCGTAGCGTATTGTGAATCACTATCCGTTTTCTCCAACGCACACTCAAGATCGGCGTAGACTACGAACGGGATGCGCTCTTTCCGGCAGTGGTTGCAAAAGCTCAGCCATTTGTCGTCATCGCTCGGCAGCCTTATCCCACAATCGTTAATTTTTTCACAGTCCTCGCTGTGGGTCTCCAGTTTTGCGCTTGTGCTAAAGTAATGGAGGCATCCGGAATCAATTATTGTTATTATTAGTATTATTATTATATTATTATTATTATTATTATTATTATTATCATTGTTATTATTTATACATACCTATCATAGAAATATTTCTTGTGTCCTTTTCTGTTAATTTGTGAACTGACAAGGCGGGACAGGTCCTTGATCAGCACAAATGTCCCTGATCGCTATCGTCCTCCACGTACAAGTTTACGTGCCTGCTCTTCTTTCGGTCCGCGAGTCGTATCGGTACAATCCCCTTCTCGATAGCGTAGACATTAATGGAAATGTCATTAGAGTTTTCAAATTTCCTAATTTGGCTCAGTGTCATCGGAAACTGAATATCTTGGAGATTCAGTATCGATGAATAGTGCGGATATGATGACTCTCACTCCATATGTTTTGGAGCTGGATGCAGAACGGCGACCACCGACCACGCAAAACACGCATTGTCCGTGGATTGTACGTCGATCACCGCTCTCTTTAACATAATTTCTCGCGGGAGTTTAATGTGACATCCCGCGCGCGGAGGATTTAGTTTATTCGCGTTCACCGCCAAATTTAGTATACGCGACAGTGCCCATCCGCTGTCGCGTTCTTGAAATTCTTCGAGTGATGTTAGGAT
>NW_017295545.1:22623-24564 GCF_001594075.2 Trachymyrmex cornetzi
CCAGCCACGAACTCACCATTGAAAATAGTGTTTATTTTTATAGAGTCATATCTCTGTATGATACACTTTACACGCTCGAGCACAATTTCACTCGCGTCTTCGAGAAATCGCGGAGGCTCGATGTGATTGGAGTTTATTATTGCACCCGTCAGAATACGGTTTTCGATCTCGCCCCATCGAAGTCCATATCCTGCACTTACGTGCACGAATCGTCCGCGCACCGAATCCTTCAAGCTTTCAAGCCGCGATACATGCGATCACTGATTGTCTATTACCCATCGATAACGGCGAGCGTTTGTTAAGGCTCTGCTCTTCCAGAGATTCTATAAATTCATCGCAACGTTGTTCCCACGCGACGTACTCTTCTCTTGTATTAAGCAGGATAGCTTGCTCAATCAAATCACGCTCCATGTTGTCACTTGTGCTGTTAGATTGACTAATGACACGATGTGTCTAAATCTTATCATTTTTATATCATAATGCGAGCTATTTTTATTAATGATATCATAGTGCTCCTGAAAAAATATTAAATTACGCTAACAAGACAGTATATTTTGATGAAATTGCATTTTTGCAAGTGTTGTATCATATTACATTGATGATGTCACCGCAAAATATGTCCTTGAAAAAATTTCTTATATTACACTGACAAAGCAGTTATATATTTGCAAATGTTGCATTTTTGCTGTATTAGGTTACATTGATGTCATCACTGGATGCGTCGAAAATTTTTTTGTAAGAGGTGCACTTTTGCACGTGTATTAAAAATGATGATGTTATCGCAAAACATATTGCAACATATGTTGAATGTCCTCAAAAAAATTCTTGCATTACGCTGACAAAGTTGCATTCGAATTTGCGGACGCTGCAATTTACAATATTAGATTACATTGATGTCATCACCAGATGTGTCTAAAATCTTTTTGTTACAAAAAATTGTTGGAGGGGATAAGATTTAAATAGAGAATGGTATAACGATACTGCATCAGTCGTCCCGACAGATTCGTTTTGCAGTGATCTCCAGTGCTATGGATTCTTACGTTCAACATGAACCGCGCAAGTAAATATTTCAATTGTATTTGTGAAAAATTTTTCTCTATAGATTACTCATTCGTTTGTTCTTCTTCATTACAGCGCGTCTTCTCGTACAATTTTGAGAAGAATATTCGCATTGACACCGACAGCGTACAAGTTTCTAGAGATTGGGTTCGCTGTGGGAGCTATTTCCTACGTGGAAATTACCATTGGTGACACCCGAGGCAACCGCATCGTCCTGCCTCAAGTTATGTGGACGGCATTTGTCAAAAAACGGGTGGATATCGAGCAATTAATGCAGTCGCCTACTCCATCATCATCATTAGTTATTCAGGGGCTTCAAATAGAACTTGTCAAAATACATGATGTGGACAACGTGAAATTATCTTTATGTTAGAAGTTTTTATACATGAAACCGTCAACTATACTTTTCATGCTCGAACTCGAGCAATGTGTTGAACACGTATATTGTGAACTATGCCAATATACAAACGGTGTGAGCGAAAAATTTAAATATTTTGTGACTTATTTACGCCAAAACTATATAAATAACAAGTGTGATGCGATAAGCATCTTGCGTAAGATTTACGATAAAAATTCATATATTGAATGTGAATTGATAGTGTACGCTGTAGATAATATTGTATATAATGTCTTACATGAAGAATAAATGCATATATAAATTGTATATCCCAAAATTTGCAATTAATTGTTCCTTCCTTCCATTCCTTATCTCTACGGTATCATGTTACGCGCGAGTGCGCCATCGCGCTCGACGGTATCATCACGTGTGAGAGCATCAATCACCGTGCTCTTATTAAACTAGAATATAAAACTGGTATTAAAATATGGTAAATATTTCAAATTATTACTATAAACCATACATATAATACATAAATATCTTTG
>NW_017295545.1:24797-34211 GCF_001594075.2 Trachymyrmex cornetzi
GTAATTGTCTCCCCTCCCCGCGCGAATTTACCGCGATGTTATCCTCGCACACACCCTGAAGTCATCCCTCACCCCGTGACATTACCTTCTATGATGTCACCCCCTCCTCCTCCCCTGTGTCTCCATCCCCTCATCCTGTGACGTCATCCCCCTCCCACCCCTGTGATGTCAGCCCCTCACCCTGTAACGTCACCCCTCCCTCCTCTGTGACGTCACTATTTATGACGTCATCCCCCTCCCTCCCCCTGTAACGTCATCCCCCTCGCCCTGTGAAGTCATCCCTCCCTCCCCTGTGACGTCACTATTTATGACGTTATCCCCTCCCTCCCCTTTAACGTCATCCTCTCGCCCTGTGACATCATCCCTCCCACCCCTGTGACGTTACTATTTATGACGTCATCCCCCTCCCTACAAATTCATGTAACACATCAAATATTTCCTTATTCCTTTGAGTATGATTTTGGTTTTTTTCTAGTTTGCAAAGACGATCATCTATTGAACTTATTTTAACAATTATTTGATTTAGTCGTCTCAATATTACTGGCAGCATATCTATAAAAAAAATAAAAATATATATACATATACTCTTGGACAAACGCATAATAATAATTATTATTCTGATATAAAAATAATTAACTTTGTTTTTGTATTAATTTAATGTATATAAAATATATAATTTTATAATATTTTATACTAACTGTTGCCTGGAGTGTGTAAAGTGACTGATGAGGCTTCGTATATGCCTTTGAGAATAACATGAAAACCTTTTTCGTTTTTTATCCATTGAAAAAATGTGATTATTGCAAATTTTTCTTTAAATCCCTTTATTCGGCTCTGATCTTAGTTATAGAATATATTATTGTTCTAACTGACACCGTCAAAGAATAAAATAGACTGTAATAATGTAAATTATCAATTAGTTCTTTTAAGACAATGAAACAATAAAAACTGAAGGAAACAGTAATAAATTCAAAGAAACTAAAAAATGAATAATTTTGTATTTTCAGTATCTTTTAGTTTAATTAATTTAAAACAATGAGAACTTAATTAATTTTGTACAACTTCAAAATTTAGTATACAGGGTCATCGAAAAGTATCGGATCTCCCTAATATCTTCAGTTAGAATGCATTTTGGAGAAAATGTCCAATAGCAAAGTTGTATGGTTTCAAGCGAGGAGTAGGATGATGACCTTGACTTTGATTTTAACCATGTCCTTTAAGGTCATTTCAAGGTCAACCTTATTTTTTTAAATGGAACCCCCTACATTTTATTGCATATTTTTATAGCTTATCTTGAGAGCTATCCAAAACAGTATGATAAAACGTTTTTTCATTAAGTATTTTTTGAGTTATAAAGGTTTGAAATTAACAATTTGTTAAGTGGCGTGTGATTCCGGCCAGTTAAGACAAAAGTGGCGTGTGAGTTCGGCCAGTTAAGGCAAGAGTGGCGTGTGGGTCCGGCCAGTTAAGGCAAGAGTGGCGTGTGGGTCCGGCCAGTTAAGGCAAGAGTGGCGTGTGGAGTCCGGCCAGTTAAGGCGAATTTCATTCCAATTGGTCAGCTTGGGCAAAATATTCAATTGTATCAAACAATTCACAACAAATGTTCAGATTGTTGCCCTTCAACAACCTTGCAATGTGACTATCTGTTATAAACAGCTGAAACCGCATTCCGGTACGTTTCCGGCGGTATTAGTTCTATCTCTCGAGTTATTGTCCCTCTTAAATCATCTAAATTTTGAGGCTTGGTGGCATATACTTTACTTTTCAAGTAACCCCACAAAAAAAGTCAAGTGGGGTCAAGTCCGGAGACTGAGGTGGCCACTCAATATGACCCCTTCGCCCTATCCACTTATCCTGAAAGACCTCATTCAAATATTGACGGACAATGACACCATAATGAGAAGGAGCTCCATCCTAATAATAAATAAATTTCATTCATATTTCCACCAGCTATGTCTCGAATAGCTGGAACAATTTGTTCGCGAAGCATGACTGTGTATACCTGTGCTGTCAAATTGTCTTCAATGAAGAAAGGGCCAACTGGTCTTTTTTTTTTTTTGTTTTACGTGGGAGGAGAAAATCTTCGTATACCCCTTCCCGAGGGGGACCCTTCCGGGACACCCATCGGGGAGGGGAAGACCCCCGACGGCCCGTACCGTCGGGAGTGCCGGATTCGACCGCCTCGTGATCCCCGGGGTACAAGGTACCGCGGGGACGCGCCGAGACAGTCGCCTATCGACTAAAAACTCCCCCCTATCCGTACTACCGCCACGACCTAAAAGAGGCAGCCCGGAACCGCAGTCCAGCATCTCGTCAGGCTACCTCCAAATCCCGAGAGCCATCCGGCTCGCCGCCGCCATTTACGGGTTATCCCTCTGTTTGTGCTAGCTAGCCTAATTACCGCTATTATCCATATACATACATACTTACTACTAAGTCTAATTACCGCTATTATCTATTTACAGACTTACTGCTAACAATGATCTATATACAATTCTATGTACACTAATCAAGACTACTGACGCCTCCTTACCCCTCGTCGGAGTTATCGTCTATAGGAGGAGGAAGGGGGAGGACCGGGAGGACCGGCACTCCCTCGGGTCGGTTAAGTCGCTCCCACTCACGCACCCGCTCGTCCTCCTTTCTCCGCATTATTTCTTCGCAGAGACTCGCGAATACGTTCCACGCTTCAGGGGAGCGCACAATAGCCCTCACCACTGCTCTAAGGGTCCTATCGATCCCTATCATATCCAGCAGGGCACCCCTCTGCTCCGCCCATGCCGAGCAGAATAAAAGGGTGTGCCCCGCCGTATCGTTCGCCGCACGACAGAACAGGCACACCGGGGTGTCCCTCCGTCCTATCCTGTAAAGATAGGACTCGAACACCCCGTGTCTCGTCATCATCTGTGTTACGCTGTAAGTGAGGGCGCCATGTGCCCTCCCCGTCCACGCCTCCAAGTCATCGCCAATGGCCTCTCGTATAACGGCTCCCGGCCCGCCTGGGGGCAACTCCTCCAGCCGCCTGCCCCATCTCGAGATCGCTCTTCGACGCTCGAACTCGAGTAAGGCCGCGCTCGCGCCAGGGGCCACCGCACCATCCCTAGTGATAATCTCCCGTCTGCGGAGATAAGACCTCCGCAGACGATCCTCGGCAAGATCGAAAGGGACCATCCCCGAGAGGATGGCCGCAGCGACACCGGAGATGGTGCGGTACCCCCTGATCACCCTTAGGGCGAGCTGTCTCTGCAGCCTCTGCACCCCCTTAACAATGCCACGGTCTGCAGCCGCCGTCTGCGCCCAAATCGGGGCGCCGTACATGACGACCGACATAACTACCGACGCATACATTCGGCGTCTTCGCTCGCCCGGCCCCCCAATGTTGGCCGTAATCCTCGCGAGGGAGGCCGCCATGCCCCACGCCTTGGGCATAAGTGCCCGGAAGTGCTCCCGAAAGGTCCACCGCGAGTCCAGAGTCAACCCCAGGTATCTCACGGCGGAACCAATCGGGACCACCTCCCTCCCGATACGGATGGCGGCACCCGCCGGAATGTCGTCCGCAGCGAAGGCGACGGCCTCGGTCTTCGAGACCGACACCCTCAGCCCCAACCGCTCGATCGCCCGCACAACGGCCGTGACGCCTATCTCCGCCCTAACACGTGCACTCTCGAAACTGTCCGCAGTGGCTATCACCAGGGTGTCATCCGCGTAGCATAAGGTCGCGCACCCTATCGGTAGGTGCATCCTCAATATTTCGTCATAACCTACGTTCCACAGAGTCGGCCCAAGGATCGAGCCCTGTGGAACCCCGCACGTCATCGGCTTGCGTATTACCTCGTCCCTACGATTCACATACGCCAAGCCACGCTCCGACAGGTAGTCGCCGATGATGCCCCGGAGATACCCCGGGATACCCTTTCCCTCCATCGCGTTCTTGATCACGGGCCAGGGGAGGGAGTTGAACGCGTTCGCTATATCGAGCGATACAGCGACTACAACCCCTCCCTCCCGTGTGCCCTCCCTAACTCGCTCTCTAAGGATCCAGACGGCGTCCACCGTGGAGCGGTGCCGCCGGAACCCAAATTGCCCGTCCGTGATACCACTGGTCTCCTCGAGGTGAGCCTCGATGAATGAAGCCTGCCTACTATCACCCTCTCTAGCAGCTTCCCCGCCTCGCTTAACAGGCAAATCGGCCTGTACGAGGACGGGGCCAGGTCTGGCTTCCCGGGCTTCTTTATTAATACTAATCTAGCCTCCTTCCATTGATGTGGAAAGCACCCCCCTCTGAGACACTCAGTGAAGCATCTGGCCCACGAGGGAGCCAGATGCCTCATCGTATTCTTGATAACATTTCCCGCCACGCCGTCGGGACCCGGGGCCTTACCGGTCTTGACCCCGACACCGGCTTCTAGGACCTCGACTGGCGTCACCGCGTATTCGTCGTCGCATTCAAGTGTCGACACTCCCCCCTGCGGGGACCGATCCGCAGGGAACAGTGTAGACACTATTTCCTCAACCGTCCCAGAGGGGAGCACCTCTACCACGGACGCCTCTCCCGCACGCAGCTTCCGCAGCACCACCCGGTAGGGCGTACCCCATGAATCTCTCTCAAGGTCGTCCACCATATCCCTCCAAAGTTTTACTTTGGAGCGAGTAATCGCCCTTCTAAGGTCACGCCTTCTGTCGCGCAGCTCCTCCCAAAGCATCCGCATGCTCTCGGGGGGTACGTTTCCGCGTCTCCGCGCCCGCGTCACCCTTCTCTTACACGCGTTGCAGGTCTTGCGCAGCTCCGCCACCTCCTCGTTCCACCAGTAAGTGTACGGTCTCCTTGGTAGACCCCTCCTCGGCATGGATGCATCTGAGATGTCTTGCAGCATCCTGTCCATGCACTTGGCTCCCCTGGAAGCGTCGGATGGTATATTGCTCCAGGTCGACCAAATCGCCGCGGCTTCCATTAAGTCTGGGTCCGCCTTGTTGACCACCCACCGTGGGAAGGCTCGGAGGGCCGCTTTTCCAATTTCCAGGCCGGTGATGTGGGTCCCCAAATCCGTCACCACGTATCGGTGGTCCGAGAGGGATTCCACCCCCGTGACCACCCTCCATGCTGTGATCCTCCTAGCTGCGGAGGGCGACGCCACCGTGAGATCCACCCGGGAGGTTCCACGCGGGTGGACACAGGTCGGTACGTGTCCCTCGTTGACTATCTGGAGATCCATAGTAGTCATCCAGTCTAACAGGAGATCGCCTCTCCTGTTACGTCCGCGTCTATCCCATGCTAAGGCACGAGCGTTGAAATCGCCCGCGATGATGACGGGGCGTCCAACAGCCGTCCTCAGCTTGGCCTCCAGTTCCCGCAGATTCCTGAGGAATTCGTCATCGTTTAAACTGGGGGGGAAATAGCAAGACACCACTATTGTCTCCCCCCATTCCACAGCTGCGAATCTGGTGCCTCTCCAGAGCGGGGAGCACGGTATCCTAGACTGGGCCCACTGCCACGTAACCGCCGCCGAAGGAGGGTTGTCCGTTGAGGGCAGCCACCTCCCATCGTCCGGAACTCGGTTGGGCTCCGAGATAGCAACGAGCCCAATCCCTAGTTCCTCGCTCACCTTGGAGACCATATCCTGTGATGGTCTAGATCTATTGACGTTTATTTGCGCCAACCTAACCATCACAGGTCTCCATTTCGTCCTCACGTGTCCCCTCTACAGGGGCCGGGGCTCCCCGATCAGCTCCGGTGTTTATCTCTGTTGCCGCATCGGCACGCGCGTCCTCTTGATCCGTCGTCCGTCCCCTTCCGTTAAACGGCACACACTCAGCCGAGCCTGCCCTGTGTCTGGAGGGCATTCCTCTGCCAGCACAGACCGGGCATTTGGGAGGTTTCCGGCACACGTTGGCTTTATGCCCGTCGTCACTGCCACACTGGAAACACCAGTTGGATCTGTCCGTCTGGCTTAAACAGCTGGCCCTAGTGTGCCCCACCGCAAGGCAGCGGAAACATTGGAGCCTCCGCTTCGCCAGGGGCACGACTCCCGCCGAGGTCCAGCCCACTCTCAATCGTCCTTCGCCCAGGATCTTGTTGGCGCAGGACAGTGGGCACTGCACCCATATAGGCCTCCTCTTCCAGGCCTGAGAGGGCCAACCCTTATATCGGCTTTTGAGGCCTGGCCGTTAGTCGCCACGGCTTCCGCCACCTCTTCAGCTGTGACGGATTGGTCGATGTCCGTTATCCTTATTTCTGCCCGCCGCATTGGTCTGACGATCCTGACGTCCTCTTTGAATTCACTATCGGCAAGGACCGCTCTGAATTTCTCCACCAGAGCCTCGGCTTTCACTCCAGCTTCCTCTCCGCCTGGAATCTCTATTAACAGACCCCCCGCTTGGGCCTTTCTGATGCGGGTGTTGGCTATGCCGAGGTCCTCCAGAGAGATCTTACTTCTGGCCAGCCTCATGACCTCGGCATAGGTCGCCGCTCCCGGTCTGCCCTCATTCTCCGCACATTTCACCAGCACCGCTGATGTTCTCGGTGCCCTGAATCTAGCGTCTCTTGCTCTCGCTGGAGGTCGTTGCCCCGCGTCTCCCAGACCTCTATCGCGGGGATGAGACACGGCGGCCGTGGTGGGGCCACTCGGTGCCCCACCGCGCACGCCCGCCCTCGGCACGTTACTTCCGGCTCCGGTACGTCGCACTCCGGCGCTTCCACCATCGGCCTGGGGGGGAGACATACCAGCCCGACCCGGGCCCTTCCCAACGCTTTTCTCCGCCCTCACCTCTTCAGGAACTGGATCCTTCCGCACCTTCTTCCTTGCTCTTTTGCGCGCGCGCGCCTTCTTGCTCTTAGCTTCCGTCCACGCCTCCCCGCTTGCCGGGTAGTCAGACGGCGGAATCGAGGACTCCGGGCCCAAGGCGTCTCCGAGTCCAAGCTCTCCATCGTCGCGCTCCAATCCAACCCTCGTCCTGTCCGCGTAGGAATCTCCCCGTTGGCCTGGAGTAGAACGTCTTGTATCCGCCACTATCTTTCCGGCCTCATCCACTCTCGTCGATCTTGAGGGCCCGTCCTCCAGTCTCTTTCGGGTCCCTCCGATGGGCGGTCGGTATGCCGGTGGAAGGTCTCTGTTGTCGCTTTCTCGCCGCACTCCTTCCAGCTCATATCCTCTTACCCGCACAGTGTGCTCCCCTCGAGCTCGCCCGCGGGTCACGACGGGGGGTCCTCCTCCGTGTGCCTCCCCTTCCGAGGAGGGGGCACGACTCCTGCCACGGCTTCGTCTTCTACTCTCCTCTCTTAATTCCTCGACCGTTTGCTGCAGAGCCTTGATCTGGCCTTTCATGGTCGTTCTCTCACGACGCAGGGTATATACCTCCTGACGGAGCTTGACTATTTCCCTTTCAAGGGCCATATTGGCATCCCTTGTCTCATCCACCGGCCCTGTACATTTAACTATTTCGGAGGCCAGTCTTTGTACAGCCACTTTGGCCACATTAACACCCACTTTAATATGGCGGCGGAAGTCCCCTTTCATTGACTGGGTCTTCCTTTCCGCCTCTCCAGCTATCTCTAGTACCCGCAGGGTCTCCACCATGACTGTCTTTGGGGACATCTGCGGGAACAGCATCGTAATTTCCTCGATTGCATCTTTCTGACCAGATGTCAATTTGTCATCCAGATTACATTCTACAAGACCTTTCCGCTTCTTCAGTCCATGTCCATCCCTCTTCGTGACCTTGAAGAAGTCGATCCTGTCCAGCTCGTCGTCTTCGTAATCCATCCTCTTCGACGAGAGCTTGGACAGGGCATGGGATCCTGGGCAATTTGTTCCTTTTGGCTTACGCCCCCTCTTTTTCCCTTTCCTGGGAACCTGATCGAAGGAGGACGATAGGTCCCCCGAGTCCTCCGCTGTAGGCGGTATCGTCTCTCCTCCCGTTGTGCTATCACCCTGCTCCGTCTCCACCCCGATTCCTTCTATACTTGAGGCGCATGACGAAAGGTCTACTATGTCCAGATCCTTAGCCGAGCCACTCTGGATTGGCGTGCCAACCGAGACGCTCTCCGCTATGGGCGAATTAACAATTTCGCCCTCAACTACGCGGATCCTCATTTCTTTGGGGTATTTGGTGGATCTTCCCCTCTTAGGGAGCGGCGCCTCCGCTCTCGCGGATGTCGGTGCCCTCTCCTTTGGTCCCGCAGCTGGGACATTCGCCATGTAATTCCTCACGTCCGCTCGGTCTAGGCGCAGACGCAGCTCCTTCCTCTTCTTAGGAGTTGCCGTCATCGCGTTCTCCACCTCGTGCGAAGTGGTCGGCATGGTATCTCCCTCCTGGATGCTTTCACCCTCTCTTCCTTCATTCCGGACGGTAACCAATTCCGCTGCGGGGCCCGTCGGCAACCCCGCAGCTGGCCCTTCACTGGAGCCTCCCGGGCCCGAAGCCTCGGGAGTCGATCGCCCGGGGGCAGGGACAATACCCCCGGGAAACCGTAGCAGGGATCCGAACTCCTGCTGTGCTTGTCCATTATTGTTGCTCGTCATCATAAATATGTGGTTGTCGGCGAATCTTACGGCCGGGGGGCTTGCCGACCAATCCCCCCGGTTCGGCACCGACTCTTCCGTCACGCTGTTCCTCTTCTCCTCCGGTGTAGGGAACAAACAGCAAACAACACCTAGGCCTAACCCACACACCGGAGGAGTGGAAGCACGCCAGCAGGGCCAAGCCCGGGCGATCGCTTCCGCCCTCCCCTCCCCTCTACTCCTACCCCAACTCCTCAGCAGGCGCCCCCGGCAGGGAGGCCCACCCGACCGGGCGACAGGGAGCGGTCCGCTCCGCGTGGCTCCGTACCCATTCCCTAGGGAGTGGGACGACCAGGCGGGCGGACGATGGTGACAAGCTCCCTTTATTGGCATCCAGCGGGGGCGGACCAAACTGGTCTGCATAGCCGCAGACCAGGGGCCGCCCACGCGAGCAGTCGCCCGGAAGAATGGGCCACCCCCCAGGCGCCCCACAGAGGGGCCCGCTACGTCCTCTCCGAGAGTACCCGGTCCTCGCCACGGTAAAACCGAGCGGTTCCGTGCACTCCCCCACAGCCCTCAGACAGCACCCCGCCCGCCCCACGACGGCACGGGGCGCTGCCCTTGGGCCGCGTCCCCACCAGTGACGCCCAGTGTGCAATGGGCGATAGTTCATGAAGAACGACCGCTGGAGCAAATCTGGTGGTGAATGCCTGGGTGCAATGGGGTTAATATCCCACCAGGCATTCGCTTCCCCAGTGGCATGGGCTCAATGTCCGAGGATAGAGCCCGCCTGCAGCGATGTTGCTGTGTCGTCGCTCCAGTCCCCGGTACCGCGAGGGGACCACCCCATCCCCCAAGGGGGAAGGGGAGGGCCCCACGCGGGCCCGAGGGCCGTGGTGGACGTCTACCACACCTC
>NW_017295545.1:34239-35667 GCF_001594075.2 Trachymyrmex cornetzi
TGTCCGAGGACAGAGCCCGTCTGCAGCGATGTTGCTGCGTCGTCGCTCCAGTCCCCGGTACCGCAAGGAAACCACCCCATCCCCCAAGGGGGAAGGGGAGGGCCCCACGCGGGCCCGAGGGCCGTGGTGGACGTCTACCACACCTCATTCGGAAGGGAGCAGTCCCCCCTCTAACGATGCCGAATCACCGGGATTTGAAGTCAGAGTTACCTTCTCCTACCGGCGTAGTGATTCCCCATCCTGCAAAGGATGGTTCCTCCAGGCCTTCCAAAAAAAAGGAGGGCCCTTGGGACGCCGGACCCTGGCGTACAGAGTCCCTCTATCTAGCGAGGGACTCCGTACTGTGGAGTATTAGCACCCGGGACTCTCATAGAGAGCCCCGGGTGAGCCCCCGTGCCACGACAAGACTCTCCACGCACGGGGGAGGGCCAACTGGTCTACCATCAAGAATACCAGCCCATACATTAACTTTTTGTGGATATTGGGTATGATTGTCTCTTTTCCAGTGAGGATTAACGTCACTCCAGTACCTACAATTGTGTCTATTTACATTTCCAGTCAGTTCAAATGTTGCCTCATCAGAGAAAACAATATTATTAAGTAATAGAGGATCGTGGACAATCATCTCCAACATAAGATCACAAAATTCGATGCGTCTATCAAAATCGTCTTCGGACAACTCTTGGCACAAATGGAGTTTTGTATGGATGCCATTTATTCAATTTCAAAATTTTACTGACAGATGATTGACCGATTTCGTGTTCTTGTGCAACGCGATTGATGGAAAATAGTACTATGTAGTAATTCCTACATATATTCCACATGTAGGAATATGAAAGTTTGTATACATCTCTTTCTGTTATTATATTAAATAAAAAAATTATTAGGTTATTGTTCTTAATAGTTAAAAAAATAATAAAAAGAAACTAATTATAATAATATTCGAAAAGATGTTTTGTTATTTCTAGTCAAATATTATCAGATTATATTTAATATCGATGATTTCGATATTTAATTATAATATTTCTCATAAACATTACTTATGAAAGAGTTAAAACTAGATCAGAGACATTTGTTGATTCCGTCGCATCGGCTTAATAAAAAATACATATTTCTGCATCAACAGTAACCAAAGTTAATTAAATTTAAACACTAAGAGGTCAAGATCAAACCAAATAATTAATTTGAAAAAATTAATTCTGTAATATTAGTTAAGAAAACTAATTAATATAAAGATTTACAGCTGTTACGTCCGGTGGACTCCACGATTTCTTCGTTTCGCGACCGTTCAATCAACGAAGTAAGATATGAACAAATCCAACTGATAACACAAATCCGAGAGAAGTTTCCAGCCACAAAATCTTCTTTGCCTAGAATCGAAAGACCCGCAATAAAAACTCTCTCATAGTGCCGATAATCAAACGTTAA
>NW_017295546.1:0-3287 GCF_001594075.2 Trachymyrmex cornetzi
GCGGTGTCCCCCTCCGCGCCCGAAATTGAGAAGATTGCGCAACGCGCCGCCCGGGGCCGAAAATGTCTCTCTTTGAGGACTAGGCCCCGGGCGGGTGAGGGCCGTCAGGCCCAGGGTCCCCCGGATGTATGCTGCACGCGTTCCCGGGGGTACCTACCAGCGGCCAGCGCAGGACATCCGGAGGGGTTTTAGTGGGTGCAAGCCCCACATAACCCCGGGCTCTCCCCCGAGGCCCGGGGTATGCGTTAGGCATTTCCCCTCCGTTACCAAAAAAAAAAAAAAAAGGTAATGCTAATGCCGCGACGATTCCGTAACATTCAACTCTCATAACTTGAAAAGTGCTGATTAAAAAGAGGCTTTATTATAGTGTTTTGGAAAGCTCCTGACCTCAGTTATTAAATTCTAAAATAAAAAATAGGATATTTCATTAAAAAAAATCGATTTGACCTTGACTTGACCTTGGTGGCACCATGCAAGGTCAAGTTGATAAGGTCAGTAAATAGATCATTTTCAACCCTACATCTTTTGCATAAAACATTTTTCTCAAAAATGATTACTTTTCAAGATATTTAAGGGGTCCGGGACTTTTTATACACCCTGTATATATTTATATTTGTGAATCGACTACTTTGACGACGATTTTAGGTAAGCATTGACTATTTTGACGACTTTTGATTATTTTGACGACTGTCGTGAAATTTTTAATGGTCAATCGAATACTTTAACGACTGTCGTCAAACAACGAATTGACTACTTTGAAGACACATGTATATTTCAACGGTCGTCATCAAACTGTATTACAACGAACGATGAAATGACTACTTTAACGACTGTGTGCTTTGACGATACCGGTAGATTTTGACGACTGTCGTCAAATTGTACTGCAATGGTGATATGACTATTTCCACGACAGTATACTTTGACCGTCGTTAAACTGAATAAATGACAACTTTGACGTCATGTATATCTTGATGACTGTCGTCAAACTGTACTATACAACAAAGACTACTTTGACGACATGTATACTTTGACAACACATGCATATTTTAGATATGTTCTACGTAACGTTCGCAACACCCGCGTGTATTATTTTTTGCTTAACATTTTATGACAACAAAGATAAACTGATGCTCGCAAACGTTAAGTAGAACATATCTTTTGACGACTATCGTCAAATTAGAAAATATATAAAGATGCAAATATATGAAAGCTTCTGTAAAGTAAATATATAAAAAAATTCAACTACATCCTGCTTATATTCCGTTTCCTGTGAATTTTATCCTATTGTATCCTAATATCTATTTCGGGGACTATTATCGTCAAAATAATCAAATTACCGTGTTATCTCGTCAAAGTATACATGTGTGGTCAAAATAATCATCTTTTCGTTGTAATACAGGGTGTGTTCCGTGTTACGCATAATGCATCATTTTTCTTTGTTGTTCATCGAATAATAAAATAGAATACCAAAACTATGCGTTTCATGAGTTGTTTCCGTGTCCAAATCCATTCTTAGAATGTCAACGTTTTGTGAACTATTTCTATGTAGAAATGAAAATAGGTGGAACAACCTCCAATGGCCTTGACCTTATCAAATATCATTCAAGAGGTTTTAGCCATCGTTTGAGCATTTTGGGCAATGCTAATACCGACGATACTGTACCTTTCAAGCATTATAACTCAAAAAGTACTTCTTGAAAAAAATATGTTATTATGGTGTTTTTGAAAGCTCTCTAGGTGTGCTATTAGAATATGCAATGAAAAAAGAGATGTTCTATTTAAAACATTGATATGACCTTGATCTAACCTTGACGCCACCCAAGGTTAAACTGATAATATGAAGTCAAGAATCACAGAACATAAGAACCACATCCGATGGCACACGTCTGCTCGCAATGTTATAACGGAACATCGGTTGCAGGAGGGACATGATTTTGACTAGGACAACATTGCAATATTGGACGAGGAACCTCACTACAGAAAAAGATTGATCTGGGAGATGATATTCAACAAGAGACAAACGCATGGACTCAACCTGCAGATGGATATGGAGGGGCTTCTGAAGGTCTACCTCCCGATTATAGCTAAATTACAAAAGCTCAAGTTGTCACGTCTTTTCAGTCGGTGTCGTTCGTTGGGTATGAGCACAAGGATTGCCGTAACGCTTTATCCTTGTGCTCATACCCGTACACAGTAATAAGTCCTTCTGACGAGATTTTTTATCCCTTTACAATTTTCATTAATATTAGCTAATAACTAAAAAGTGACACACTGTGTCTGATATCGACTAGCCAACATATCAGGAACCGGTTCTTGAATTATTCATGGTAATGTTTGCGATACGGTGCTTTGTAATCGTGGTGAGCGTCCTTATTTTCGAGATAACTAATTATATTATTAAAGTTTTTTGATAAATTAGTTTCTATACTCTTTAATTCGACATTTTAAATATTTCCCTTCTTTTTCATTTTCCTTTTCTTTCTTTTTGTTTAATTCTGGCATTTAAGTTATCGATCTAGGGGAGCTCACCATGACAGGATAACTTTTACTTTATATATGTTAGTTTGTGTTTGCTCTGAGAGGAAGGCTCAAAAATGAGCCGAAACATGTAAGCGCGTTTGTTGAATAAAGAAGTTTCAAGCTTCTTAAGTGCATTATTTGCGCGACGTCTTCTGCGCCTGATTCCTAACGCCCGTATTCTTTGCAATTCTCTGATAATATCAGTAAATAGATCATTTTGACCCCTGCAACTTTTATTCGGATCACTTTCCTTGAAAGTGTGTACTTTTGGAGATCATAGGGGGTCCCAGTCTTTTCGAATACCTTGTGTATACTTTCAGAGTCGAATTCTTTTGAACTCTTAGTACTGATTGGCTTATTCTTACGGTATGTCTTATGGGCCTTCTACAATAAGCCGCAAGTCAGAACGTCAGAAGTCTTAACCAGTCTTAACCAAGTCGTTCAAGTTAGCTATTGGCCAACTTCATCGATTATGATTTAAGATCGTTTAGAACTTCTGATTTGCGGCTTATTGTAGAAGGGCTATTATGGTTACTGTATGTCTATATTTAAGGACTGAGCACAGTAGAGAAATGGGAATTAGATATTAAGATCTTAACCTATCAGAAACAGATTACATCGGAATACACGGTTTCTGATAGGTTGAAATCTTAATATCTATAATTCTTATTCCTCTAGTGTGCCCTTAAACACAATAGGTGCATCCAGAAGCACGACCGCTCATTGAGCGCTCATTGAGCTCTTGTATCTGTTTGGTCTATATTTTT
>NW_017295546.1:3342-10521 GCF_001594075.2 Trachymyrmex cornetzi
GGATGCACCCAATGGGTGCATTCAATACTACTCACTAAGGGTACATATCCATTGAACGCCTCACGACGCGACGGGAAAGAGAGGGGTATAAACTACACTCTTTCTCTCTTTCACGTCGCGTCGTGACGCAATGGACGACACAATGCGCGACGCGCTCAGTAGATACGTACCATAAGCGCTCAGTGAGCTCTTGCACTGAGCGCTGAGTGAGCGGTCGTAGTACTCAGTGCACCCATTGTCTCAATTGAAAACATAATTCACCGGATCACGTGACCAGACTATAGTTTGTATCACTAAGGGTATATCCACACAAACTTGTAAAGCCGCATAAACGTATGCATAAAGAAAATTATCCAATCATATTTTATGTACGACTTTACAAGAGAAATGCAATTGGATAATTTTCTGTGGCCCGTATTCAGAACGCACTTTTATCGATAAAAGCGCACTTTTATCTCTGAAATTGTATAATATGCGTGACGTAAAGTATAGTATGTTAGCATGCTAACATCGTTGTAAGCGCGTTCTGAATACGGGTCTTTATGCAGATATGCAAATTGTGTGGATATATCTTAAGAGTGAAAAGGTCAGAATGATACAAATAACGCTAATAGTACTTCCCGAACGCAGCGTATATTGCTGGATTCACACTGCATACGATTTGCGTCGTACGACGAAATTCCGACAGAAAACAGGATTCCGATGGATTTTGCTTCATATCATCGGAATTCTGTTTTCTGATTTGTTGCAGAGCGTCGTACGACGAAATTCGGATACAGTGTGAATCCAGCATATGACTACGTTTATACGCGCTGGTAAAACCGTTTTAGCTAAAATTGTTAGATGTCGTGTAAACGTCCCTAATACCGATGTTATTAAAACCATTTTAGTAAATCCAGACTTCTTCAGAAAGAGGTTTGGCGTTAATAAACCGTTTTAAGAAAGCCGTGTAAACGGTCTTCAATCGGTTTTAAGTATAAAAATTCGGTTTTACCAACTTTACACATTTTATAAGGTTAAGAAATGACAATATATATTTCGTCTTAGGTTCTGTATCATAATGCAGCATCCATTTTTGTAAATTTTATAACCTCAAAACTTATTTCATCTCTTCTATCTGTCAAGGAATGTTCTATACAATAAGCAGTTTCAAATCTTTTATGTTTTATGTTGGCAATATGTTTTGTTCGGGTTTTATAAAGCTAATTTACGTTCGGTAGGGATAAAATATGTCTGATCGTATAAATTGGCACCAACACCGGTTTTAAAGCCTAAGACAACAATGCGAGGGAATACCGATAGCGATAGGAATAACGCGATTTCAACCTATCAGAAATTCGATATATCGGAATACACAGTTTCTGATAGGTTGAAATCATGTTATTTCTATCGCTATCGCTATTCCCTCGCATTGAGTCTTGGGCTTAACTAAAACGATTTTAACTAAAACGGTTTTACCAGTGCGTGTAAACGTAGTTTATGTTTTCAGTATGGTAATAGAACAGTATGAGCCAATCAGCGAATCCTTGACAAGGAAAGCAGTATATCTTTATGGGGTGATCCCGATTGACCACATCTCGATTGGACACCACCAATCACAGCGACCGGTGCTTAGGAGCTTTGTAGTCTCAAGCGCTGTGAGTGGCTCGTGTCCAATTGAGCCGTGTCCAACTGGGTGCCACCCATCTTTATGCGAGTGTTCTTGTTTAGGAATTGGGACACCCCCACTCCTCGATGGTTCGCTCCTGTATGTTAGAGATTACTGACCTCTGTTAAGGGCTACGCAGAATAAAAGGAACAGGGAACAGAGAATAAGAATTTCAACCTCTGAGAAATCACGTATTGTGGAATACATAGTTTCGTGGTGATCCCGATTGATCACGGCTCGATTGAACACCACCAATTACAGCGACCGATGCTTAGGAGCTTTGTAGTCTCAAGCGCTGTGAGTGGCTCGTGTCCAATTGAGCCGTGTCCAACTGGGTGCCACCCCATAGTTTCTAAGACTGAAATTCTTATTCTCTGTTCTCTATTCTCTGTTCCATTTATTTTGCACAGCTCCTTACACACACTGGTAAAACCGTTTTAATAAAAATTGTTTTTATGAAACTGACCAATAGTCATTTCATTCTTCCGAGGAATAGCTATGATTGACCAGTTTCATGAAAACGGTTTTTACTAAAACGGTTATATCAGTGCGTGTAAACGTAGTGACTGATTCTAGTATACACGGTTGACCAGTACTAATACTAGTGTACTCTTTGAAGCCCGCAAACCCAATAGAGTAGTAAGTCTTAAGTCTTAAGAAATTGATCAATCACAGTCGAATATGGGAAAAATAATCGACTATGATTAGTCAATTCCTTAACTCTTAAGGCTTGCTATTCTATTGTGTTTGCGGTATAAAGTGAGGGTAATTATTCAGTTTAGTTACAGCATCTCAAAAATCAATAAAATTAGGCTTATTCGACGCGATTTAGCATGAAACAAAAGAATCTGGCAAAAAAAGTGTCGCTCTGCCCTGTGAGCCAAGATATTAAGCGTTAGGCTGAGTTTCCACTGAGCGTGTCATGCATCGCGTCGAAGGAAAGAGAGGGGTCGTGTACATATATATATATATATATATATATAAACTTTTCTTTCTCTCTTTCACGACGCGACGCGTGACACGCTAAGTGGAAACTCAGCTTTAAAATTGATGATTATTGAGGTTAGAAAATCTGTCACTGTCGCGAAATATTGCGATACAAGTTTGTTTTTTCCCTATTTTTTTGTGTGAGGTGGTTCTCATTTCGCGTGGAAAGTTGTAAATCCATGTCGTTTCGCGTTAAAAACTTAGCCCTAACTCAACCCATTTTTGGATGAGAGGTGGTCTTGACATGGATTTACAACCTTCCGCGCGAAATGAGGGTCAACTCACATCAAAAAATGGGTTGGGGTAGGGTTAGGATTTTTTAATGCGAAACGAAATGGATTTACAACCTTCCACGCGAAATGAGGGCCACAGTGTAGCCTCCCCGAAACAATAAGCACAAGGCTGCGTTCGAAAACATAGCCCGAGTGTCTCCGTGTATCATTTCATCCTTGTTTAACATTAAGTGAACAACAAATATAATACGAGTGGCACTCAGTTGGATACGGCTCAATTGGACACGAGCCACTCATAGCGCTTGAGACTACAAAGCTCCTAAGCACCGATCGCTGTGATTGGTGGTGTCCAATCAAGCCGTGATCAATCGGGATCACCCCTATAATACGATACGCGGGGGCATTCGGGTGATGTTTCCGAACGCAGCCCTTAGGTTTGTTCGCGTCGCATGCTCCAACATGATCCAACATATTCCTACCATAGTTCCTACTCACTCTATCAAGCGCGATGGAGTGAGTAGGAGCATATTGGAACATATTGGAGCATGCGACGCGAACAAACCCCTAGTCTATACACCCCACTGTCTACATGGCAGATTTTCTAATTTCACAACTACAATTACAGAAGTTGTGTGCCTCTTTGTAGGGGGGAGGGGAGGAGGTGGGAATCGGGAATGGCTAAGTTTCCACCGAGGATTTAAACCGGATCAGAATGTAAAAACGGGGTGATCCCGATTGACCACGGCTCGATTGGACACCACCAATCACAGCGAACGATGCTTAGAAGCTTCGTAGTCTCAAGCGCTGTGAGTGGCTCGTGTCGAATTGAGCCGTGTCAAACTGGGTGCCACCCTGTAAAAACCAACCAACTACAGTCGAGCATTCCCCTGTCGTTCGACTGTAACAGAGGAATACTCGATTGTAGTTGGTTGGTTTTTACATTCTAATTCGGTTTAAACCCTGGATGAAAACTAAGGGCCCAGACACAAGCTTTTGCATAACGCATAATACATAGTGCATAATTGAATGAACCAATCGAAATTCTTCTTTTCCATAGAATGAAAGGAAAGGGAAGCTTCTGATTCGTTGATTCGCTTATGCACTATGCGTTATGCGTTATGCAAAAGCTTGTGTCTGGGCTCTAAGCCAGTGAGAGTCGCTTCGCGTGGAAAGTCGAAACCCATGTGGATTATGTGGAACAGTACAATTGTGGACCTCATTTTGTCTATGTGGCAGATATCCTAACCTCAATAACTGTCAACTTTGACGCTTAATATCTCGGTTTGCGGGGCAGAGCGACACTTCTTTCTGCCAGATTCTTTCGTTTCATGCAAAAATGCGTCGAATAAGCCTAATTTGATTGATTTTTGAGATGCGGTAGCTAAACTGAATAATTACCAAAGTAAGATAGGCATATATTTGAAATAGAAATTGACTATGAATACCAGACCTGTATGTGAACATTTCTGAAGGATAGAATTGATAACTATTGGCCGCAGTACAGACACTTGCATAACGCATAATGCATAGTGCATACAGGAATTAATCAATTGAAATTAATTTCTCTTCCATGGAATTGGAGGAAAGGAAAGATTCTGATCAGTTGATTCGCTTATGCACTATGCACTAAGCGTTATGCAAAAGTCTGTGCTGCGGCCTTATGGGTGTACATACCCAATGAGTGCATTCATTACTACAACCGCTCACTGAGTGCTCAGTGAGAGCTTGCATTTGATTGGCATATTCCATTAGATCTAAAAATGTACACTAATTAGATTTAAGAGCTCACTGAGAGCTCGGTGGGCGGTTGTAGTACTGAGTACACCCAATCAAGTGATCTGTTTTTTGTTTTTGCCCTAGATTGCACTAGGACTTTCTTTCTCAAAAGCGAAAAATCTAGTGCAATCTAGTGCAATAACAGAAACCAAATCACTTGATTGTATACAGTACAACCATAGTCATCAATTCTATCCCTCAGAAATGTTCACATACTAGGACTGGTATTCATAGTCAGGTCTTATTTCAAGTTTGTCTTAAATAATATCTTAAGACGCGAATGCGGCCCTGTGATTGGTTCGTAACATCTTAAGGCTGTACTTAAGACTATCTTGAATATAAAGGCCGCAGCAGAGACTTTTGCATTACGCATAGTGCGTAAGCAAATCAACTAATCAGAATCTTTTCCCTCCATCTATTCCATACAAAAGAAGAATTTCGATTGGTTGATTCCCTTATGCACTATGCATAACGCATAATGCATAGTGCATAAGCGAATCAACTAATCAGAATCTTTCCTTTCCTCGCATTCCATGGAAAAAAAGAATTTCGATTGGTTGAGTCCCTTATGCACTAAACATTATGCGTTATGCAAGAGTTTGTGCTGCGGTCATACGAATGAATACCGGCCTAGGTTAATTTTTTGTGGCTGAACTAGTGTATGTACAATCAGCGTCTAAAAGGTTGCAACACTTTCTTTTCGTTGGGTTTTGGAATGCAGCTTACTTCCCAAGCGATTGGTTCTTACTTATGAACCCTAGTGAGAAAGAGAGTTCTAATGCAAGAACAGAAAACAAATCAACTGAGAAGTGACCACCTTTCTACATAAAGGTCGCAGCACACACTCTTGCATAACGCATAATGCATAGTGCATAAAGGAATCAACCAATCAAAATTCTTCTTTTCCATGGAATGAGAGGAAAGAGAAGATTCTGATTAGTTGATTCGCTTATGCACTATGCGTTATGCGTTCTGCAAAAGTTTGTGCTGCGGCCTTAAATGTTCACAGTCCGTGCACAATAATCCAATCCATACACATTAATTGTGCATGGAGTGTGAGTATAAAGCCCTAAACATATGAAATGCATAACAGTGCATAAACATAATGGGTGCGTTCCGTTTCTCGCATGATGCGCATGATGCATCCATTGTCCTTGTTTAACATTTGGTAAACAACAAGGATAAACGATACGGAACGCACCTAATATAAGACCGCTAGACCAATGAGCATCTTATGTAAATCAACATTGCAACTTTATGCTGGATACTCATTGGTACAATAGTTTTATGTTATGCTTATGCTCTGTTATGCATTTCATGTGGGATAGGCTTAAAGCCTATTGCACATGAAATGCATAAAGCTGGAAACACAATAGACACAGGCAATAGGCACAGGCAACAGGGAATAACGAGCCGTCCAATCAGAGCTTTGGGGTATAAGTTCGATATTATATTCCAGAGCTCTGATTGGACGGCTCGTTATTCCCTGTTTCCTGTGCCTATTGCCTGTGTTTATTGTGTTTCCAGCTTAACAGTGCATAAACATAACATTAGACCGCTTAACCAATGAGCATTTTATGTAAATCAATATGGCAACTTTATGCTGTATGCTCATTGGTCCAACAGTTTTATGTTATGTTTATGCCACAGTATAACTACATACAGTAGCGACAGTAGCTATCGGCTCCTTTGATGTCTGTGATCACTGTCAGCCATGTTGAAGGTTTTACGGATTGAACCAATTCAAATGAAAGAGACGTGTAGTAACGTTATGGCTCCGGCACACCAGCGCGATGTTCGTCGCGCGCGTCACGCGATATCCAATGAGAGGGGGTGATCCCGATTGACCACGGCTCGATTGGACACCACCAATCACAGCGACCGGTGCTTAGGAGCTTTGTAGTCTCAAGCGCTGTGAGTGGCTCGTGTCCAATTGAGCCGTGTCCAACTGGGTGGACCCCATTGAGAGTATACCATTAGAATGAGAACATCGGTAAAGCTGTACAGTGTACACTCATTGGATATTGCATGTCGCGTGCGACATCGCGTTGGTGTACCGGAGGCATTAAAGTATTTCGCCAAAGCATAGAGAATGGACTGCGCGATCTATGTGTCAAAATGGTCGATAGGGATGAGAGAGAGGGACCGTGGCAGACGGCCATTTCTATCTCTTTCTGTTCAATGGTGTAATGGGAGAGAGAATGAGAGGAGGATTGGCCGTCTCCCTTAGAACATATACACATGGAATGATAATAGGACGCTCAGGCTGAAGCTAAGATAGGTGTGAGAGAGAACGGTATAGAAGACCTAAAATTCGCAATGCGCATGCTCAACTTCGTCAGGTGATTCCATCTATTACGTTGTTCCATTCGTTCCAATAGATTGACGAACGGAATGACGGAACTGAAAATGCGCATTGCGAATTTTAGGTTTTCTATACCTTTCTCCAGGGAATGGAAAGTTACTTTTTAAAAGTAACAAGTTACAGTTACTCGTTACCGAGTAGGAAAAGTAACAAGTTACCGTTACTAGTTA
>NW_017295546.1:11289-15925 GCF_001594075.2 Trachymyrmex cornetzi
ATAGGCAATGAGTGTTCCATGTGTATATGTTCTAAGCTGTCTTCCATGGACCTCTCTCTCATTATTGTCGACCACATTTGATACATTACTTAGATACGGATCGCGCAGTACATTCTCTATGTCTTTCGCATATAGTGCTATCCAATGTGATGACAGCCGCCATACTTTCGGTTTTACAATCACATATGCGCAGAACAAAACTTGTACCTCTCGTTTTCTGTTACTTTCCTCACTGTATGTAGTTATACTGTGATATTGGTACGCGTATTAAATTTGATGCGCACTAATGCTTTAGTACGTTCGATTTAAACACACCCGTACTAAAGCATCAGTGCGCATCAAATTTAATACTCATACCAATATTCTATATGGTCACCATTAAGATGACCATGGAAAAAGAAAGGTCCAATAATTTTCGTTCCAATAATTCCGCACCATACGTTCATCATAAATCTGCGTTGAAAACCTCTATCTCTTGTCGTATGTGGATTCATATCGGACCAAGTATGCATGTTATGTCAGTTTTCCATACCACAATTTGGAAACACGATTCGTCAGACCATAATATTTTTTTAAGAAAATCAATATCATTGCGATAATTAACTCGAAGCCAGTAGCAGAACATTAATCGGCGATCTGTATCTCCTTCATGTAAAACTTGCACTAAATTATCACGAAACGGTTTGAGTTTGTATTTCTTTAATACAGCATGCACATAACTTTTTGATAGTTGTAAATTACGTGCTACTATTCTTATGGATGTACGTTTGTTTTCAATAAAACTTGGTGGCACATTTGTCTCTTTCTCTTCGTCTGTTCTGATTGTATGACATTGTCTTGTTAGCGATCCTGTTCGACGTAATTCATCTTCGACTCGCCGCAATGTACAACCACTTTGTATCCTTCGTTCTGGATACTTTTGTTGATAGAGTAGCCGAGCTTTATTTTCATTACGCATACTTAAATGCCACATCTCGAGCATATCACACTTTTCACTAATTCTAAACATCGTCCGACTGACTGACTGACTGACTGATTGACTAACGAATACTGAATTTCATACTCCACGTCAAAACAAGCAGTCGCGTATTTTGACGAGATGAAGGTCAGTCATTCTGTTTGACATAATCGACTTCAAAATATTAGTTTCAATCTTGTTTTTCAAATTGTGATATGGAAAATCAACTTCTTAAGATTCAATACTTAAGATGTCGATTATCTCGTAAACGATGCATGGTAGCAATTTTTTACTCCATATGATTTTGATTGCAAATGCTCCCTACTATACAAATATGCAAAAAAATTATAGGTATCCATTTAAAAAACTATGTTAACTTACATAACTCGAGAAAGCCACGAGTATAAAAAATATGTTTACGTGCACTTTGTAGCTAACTCGAAGTCGTACAAATTTCTCTTGTTGAACTTTCTGGTAACTTCAATCAGTTGCGAGATGTTTGCTCCGACATTTATGGATGGCCACCCTGTATATATACAGGGAGGGCATTTAAAACAGGTCACCTGAATAACTTGCTTGTTCTTGACAATAGAAAAAAAGTGTCAAACAAAAGTTGCTTGGCTTCGAGGGGCACGTAATGTGATGTTAATAATTGTATTGTAGATGGAGGCGTAAAGGATAGGCAAAGGTCAAATCTGTTTTTTTAAATAGTATGATATATTTTTTTACTTACATTCTGATAGAGCATTTTAAGACGAATACAATGACCTATAATTGAAGGTCATTCAAGGTCACGCAAGGTTAATATTGGGATATAATTTAATGTAATGGAAAATAAATTATTTCAAGGCACTCTTCGAATAATATCGTGTCTTCTCTTCTTGTTGATATACCGCTAATCGTTCAAGTGTATCACTATATGTAAATAAACATTGAAGTTATCTAAACATAACAAGATTAGCTGTATTGAAAATAAATTTATTGTTTGAAGGCATTTTTCGAATATTTCATTAATTTACTTATTTGCGTACTTACCGTTACAACTACTGAACTATATATACACTGGTATGGGCATCTCCGCTGTGAAGCATAGAAAATCGTGGCCGCAATTGATCAGCCGCCATTTTGGTTTGGTGCGATATTTGAGCGAATCAGAAGCTTTCAAATGCTCTTGTGCACTTACGTTTAGTATTCTTTGGTAAGACGCATATGACAGCAAAATTATCGTGTATGAGGTTACATTTGAAGGATTATAAAATCGCGTGACTGTCTACAAAGCATCAACATGAAGTGCTGTGTGCCTGGGTGTGGACAGAGAAGCAAAAATGGTCTTTCATTTCATAGGTAACAACAATTGACATTATTTTTGTTTATATACCATTCATATAGATTTCCATACATCAATAGTACATCGATCGATACATCGATCGCAACGCGCGCGCGAATGTTTCTGATTCGCTCAAGTATCACATCAGACCAAAATAGCGGCTGATCAATTGCGGCCACGAATTTTCCTCGATACCTATTCCAGTGTATATATAATTCAGTGGTTACAACAAGTGTTTAAAATGATGACCCTGAACATCAATACATTTTCTGAAATGTGTCGACACAGATAACACTACACAACGCATTTCATTCGGATCAATCGCAACGCAAGCTCTTCTTATACGCTCCTTCATGTCTTCTCTTGTTATCGGCATTTCGCTATACACTTGTTTTAACTTTTTCACAAATAAAAATCCATAGGTGTTAAATCTGGGGAACGTGCGACCCATCTGTTATTTCCTGACAGACCAATCCAACAATCTCCAAATTTTCTGTTTAGAAATTCGTTAGTAAATAAGATTTTAGTGGCAAATATATCATCTTCTTGTAGTCTATGTAGTGCCCATTCACAGAATTGTACACGATTTTGAAAATCATTGCCATGTAACTGTTGATGAAGTGAGATATGGAAGAGATGAAATTTGTTGGAATGGAGTATTCGCAGAATACTTCGTTGACTAATACCACTTTCACGTTCAAGCTGTCTTGTACTGATATGTGAATTTAGTGTTACAGCGGCTAAAATGTTCGTTGAATTCCTATCATCAGTTGCTTTCTTGATTCGTCTGCGTTTTTTTATTATCCACACTTCCTGTTTTACGAAAAGTTTGTATTATGTTTGAAAAAATAGAGAATGAAGGATGGACACGATCGGGAAATCTTTCAGCTATACAAACGTACTGCTTCTCTCATAATTTAGCGACATTCATTATAGACCAAAATCATATCGACTTTTTCCGCTTTCGTATAACGCATTTTGCAAGACACGCACTTTGATCGATAGATGAATTCAAACTGATCAGTAAATATGGATAATGCTATGTGCGATTGAATTTAAACAATATGTAAATATTTACATACACTTGAACGATAGGTGTACCAACAAGAAGAGAAGACACGAAATTATTCGAAGAATGCCTTGAAACAATTTATTTTCCATTACATTCAATTATTTTCCAATGTTGACCTTGCGTAACCTTGAATTATAGGTCATTGTATTCGTCTTAAAATGTTCCATCAGAATGTAAGTAAAAAAACATATCATTTCATTTAAAAAAACAGATTTGACCTTTGCCTATCTTTTCCGCCTCTACCTACAATACAATTATTAACATCACATTATGTGCCCCTCCCTGTATATAAATATAAATATATATATTGTAACTGTACTCGCGAGCAAAGGCACAACTTCGTCGCGTGCTCTTCGTTTTTTCTTACGCAAAAGTATCTTCTTCCTCTCGGTAATTGAATTTTGCGACAGCTAGAAGACTTTTCGGCCAAGATCGTAATTTTTACTATTAAGTTGGGCGCCAGGCACGAGACAGCGTGCCACTCTTTCCGAAATCTCCTTACTTTTGCCCGTAACCAATTCGCGACGGCAGGGGTGGGTCCCAAGAGGTGTGGAAAATTTGTCGGAGGGCGAGAGAGATAGGCTACAAAAATAATATACGCGAAGATGTAATAATAAAAACAATTATATTTGAAGAAATTGGTAAAGTAAAACTAATTACACTGACGACGCAGTTACAAGTAATCTCCGGAGCTTCGCTCCTCCGCTCTTCTCGATACTCTCGGTACTCGCACAGAGAGTCGCTAACTTATTTCCAACGCCGAACACCGGTCATACACTACAGCACGAGCCTCGGCTTTCCCCGCGGTATCTTCCGACGATGTCAAACGCGCGCCCCTCGACAGCCGGCAAGAACCCGTACCCGCTGTATCCAGTGTTTGCCGACTAGATGATGGCCATCTAGATGGAAAATTGGAACATCTCATCTTACATCTAGATTGTGCAAATATAAACCATCTTCATCTTCATCTTAGATAGAAAAATATACCATCTCATCTAAAAAAAATTTTTAGATGATTTTAATTCGACATAAATAGGTTTGTTTCTTACAATTTTCAGCTGACATTTTTCTTTTTCTTACAATTTTCTGCGAGTACTAAAAATGTATAGTATACGTAACGTGATTAACGTGAACTATGCATTTTCAGTGCTCGAAGTAAATTTCTGAACGCAGCTACTATAGATTTTTGGCGCCGACAGTGAATTATATACATAATAGTACAAGTAGTAAAGCTATGTATATACTCGCCCATCGGGTATCTCGCGGGGTGAGAGGCTGG
>NW_017295546.1:15969-16190 GCF_001594075.2 Trachymyrmex cornetzi
ATGAGCGAGCTGCTTATACCTCCCACCACCTCTCGCGGTTTTCCTTCCCGGCCCCCGTTCCCACGGGTGCATGTGTGTGAGCTCGTAACGTCACACGCGAGGAGCGACGTGACGAAGGTCCTGCGAGCTCGAGAGCAGAAGAGCGACTGAGGCAGTGATGCACATTTGGCTTCCCGGCAACACGGAATCCAGCCCCACCACTTTTACCCCCACCTACCGGC
>NW_017295546.1:17064-24295 GCF_001594075.2 Trachymyrmex cornetzi
GCCTCGCTCGCTCTCGCGGCCGACTCGATGCCGGTAGGTGGGGGTAAAAGTGGTGGGGCTGGATTCCGTATTGCCGGGGAGCCAAATGTGCATCACTGGACTGAGGGAGTTCGTGCGTTTTTTTCGCACCAATGCCCGTTCGTTCGCACCCTCCCCCCCTTCCGCTGCGGTCCCCTCGCCGACGAAGTATCCAGAACCCGCTGTACTGTATGCTCGATCTCGCTCGCACCAACGCCCGTTCGCTCTCGCTCGCATGGATGGATTAGAAGATTCGATCGAGCATAATCAAAGATTTTTCAAGGACACGCCGCGACATGTCACGACATGTTTTCGCGGGTCATCGATGCGTTCGATTGTACCACACACATACCTTTACTGTCGTGTTTTTAAGTGTTAGTTTAATAAAAAGATATTAAAATAAGAACGATTTCTTTTTACACAGTTTTTTGCAGTTTATTTTCCTGTTGGATACCACATCCTTATCGGATGCGCCAACGCCCGTTTGCTCTCGCTCACACCAACGCCCCATGCTGTTCACCTGACGCCCGTTCGATCGCTCTCGCTCGCACACACATCGATGCCGTTCGATCACTCTCGTTCACACCGATGCCGTTCGATCGTTCTCGCTCACACTCGCACCGATGCCGTTCGATCGCGTTCGCTCATACCAACGCCCCGTGCTGTTCACCTGACGCCCAGTCTTTACTGTTGTGTTTTTCTAAAGTATTTATTTAATAAAAAAGATATTAAAAGAAGAATCAATCGTGATTTCCTTTTACGCAGTTTTTTTGCGTATTTTCCTGTTGGATATCACATCCTTATTGGATGCGTTCTGAACATGTTCGATGGGGGACAGTATATAAATGTGTATGAGTGAGGCTTTTTTATCATACGTACTTTGTATTATTTTTCCGTAACGTTTGTGTTAGTGTGAGTGTATAATAAGTAATTTGAAGAATCTGTTGGAGATTACATACGAATTTCCAGTTGATGGAGTAAGTGTGTTGTCTTTTGTGTATATTGTAGATATTTTTTTAGTTCTTTATTTTAAATGTACTTTATGTTACTGTTCTTATTCCAGTATATCGTTGTCGACAACGAACGAGTATGTGAGTTGCAATTACCTAATAAGGTGAAGATTCTGAAGATTCCATTCGTAAGTTTAGTAGAACTTATAAAATTTTACAATATAATTTATAAAGTATAAATAACAATATGTGTCTAATTCACTTTTATACTCTTTTTCAGGCTACGCACCGCGGGAATTTGCGCATACGTGGATTTATGAATATTTTTAACAGACAGATGATACGCGCGGACAGACGGGCCGAGCGAGAGTTTAGATCTGAATACATGGATATCTGGGACGACGGGGATCTGTTTCTCAGCGAACTTTTCGGTCTCCGACCGTACGAACCTAATTTTGCACAGGAAATGTGGGATCAATAAGTATCGTGAGCGTTGTTACCTTAATTTGTACAATATCCTGAATCGTCTGACATGTACTCCTCACCATCATCGATGTTTCCAATATTTTCGAAGTCTTCAAGTTCTTCGAAAACGTCATCGATGATTTGGAGTAGACGCTCTTCAGGTATATTTTGCACAATGTTCACTATGTTGTCCATCGTAATTTAAATCCGTGCAAGCTTTCCAGATTAACTGTACGCGACAGCACGAGTGACAATATATATATATTATGCGATTATGCATCATTTTTTCATTTTAGCTTTTTCTTTGAAAGATTATAGACCATTTCTTTTTTCCTTTTTCCTTTAAACTATATAAAGTATATGTAGTATATAAAGGTAGGGTTTTAGAAAATAAAAAAAAGTGATTTATAGTTGTAGAATATTGTTTATTGTCGAATGACGTACACAAGTTAATATTCTCCGAAAACCAAAGCGATCAACTCGCAATCGAGGATGTCGTTGCGGTCGAAGGATTCGTCATCATACATCGTTTTTAGCATGTTCGCAGATTTCGTGACAGTGAACGCGATAGCAAGAAGTCGTGAAAATTTTTTGTCGACGTTATCGGTCATTGCGGTTAAGGAGGAAATGAGACGATTTACATAGTATTCAAGATTGAATATATTAAGTACAGTGCTTTTCGACATGGATAGACGAGCTGTACTTATTTCTAGACGCAGTATTGGTAGATTATTGATTCGTCCGAAGCGTAACGTTAAATTTCCAACGTACATTGGGGCACGTATTCCTCTATTATTCTCATCGTACTGCAAAAGGGACAAAATGACGTGTTTTTGTTCGAGAAGCTCTCTCCAGATGTCCGGTGAAAGCGGAATCTCTTTACCGTGAGAATCCCTCAAAATGATAGTTACGTAAGAAGGGAGTTTGACATTGATACCAATGTTCAAGTATTTGTAGCCAGTTACGGTTAACGGATATCTTCTCTCGAGAATGCGTACAATAGGACGATGTGTGATTTGATGTCTGTAATTAAAGAAAAAAATGAGTAGATGGAAAAAGAGACGCAAAGAAAAATATACCTACTTATTTGATGTGTTTTCTTTATCGGGATTTTCACCAGTTAAATCGTCGAATGTTTTCTTCCTCTTCACATCCCGTTCATCACGATCGTCCTATTCCATGTGATACTTTTCGATATCCACATTGTTGAGCATTATTGTGTATTTGTTTTCACAATATCGTCCTCACGATCGAAAAACGTGGAAAGTGCGTACAAACGATGTTGTCGGAATGATTATTCCTTTTATATTGATCGTTTAAAAACTATTACAGTATTTATTATATATGTCCTTCCATCTTATCCTTCTCCTTCTTCTTCGTCTTATTTCTCGTTGCGTTTTGTCAATATGTATTACTCAATCAAAGTAGTCGACTTAAGATATCCTGCATTTGTTGCAATAATCCGTCTCTCGAACATTCGACGTTGAGTACGTTTATATTAAATTTACCAGCCTTTGTTACGGTTCTCGTGAACTCGTTAAATTGGTAAAATTGTTGTTTTTTTTTGCAAAGTACAGATTACTATCCATATATCGAAAGGCCAAGGTGGGAGCTGACGGAATACCGCTTGTAACGAGTGATACGAGCGAACACTCATACTACATTCGTCTATTTGCGCCACATCATTATTATTGAAGATTGCATAGGTTTGTCCTCTGTTAGTATTTACTACGGTATTGATGAAAACGTTCGAGGGAAATCCTAGACTCGAGATACGTTTTGGCCAACCTTCTTTTAATTTGAAACTGGGATACTCGACCATGTAAATTACATTATCTACAAACAGTACTAATTCACCCGAAGGCCTTTGTTATGCGGCTGATAAGGAGAAATTATTAGGAAGGAAATTCATGTAGCTGTTTAGTACGTTTGGTCCGTCGTATTTTGTATCTTCTATATTTATCGACCATACGTAGCGTTGATACGTGATGAATATTCGATGACGTAATACCAACACCGTATCCACATATTCTAAAGTACAGAGATCTACGTACGTGGGTTTATTTGTTGTAATTTCAGTAGTTGGTGGTTGTGTAGTTGTTGGTTTTGGATTTTTAACTCCATAAAGTTGTTGAATGGCTAAAATGTCCTCTATGTTGAGTTTAGTGATTTTATTACTATTCCTAGTAGTGACAACTGCGAACATTATCGAATCTTCGCGCGAACTGTATTAATCCTAATGCGTGTCCAATTTCATGTGTTAACGTGTTAATCAGATAGTTGTTACTAGTAGATTTTTCAGTTAGATATATATGCCACGGTTCTGCTACTATCTACGTGTATTTCAGCGGTGTAATTAGCAACGTTAGAAGGATAGAACGCGTGAGCGATATGGTATTCCACCAGGTCCATCGAACGAAGAGGTGCAAATTTCATCGTCTACGATCAACGAACGTGTGTATGCCACTACGATAAGATATTAAGATGTCGGGATTTACCGTTTTACGTTCAAACGGTAAAGATGAATTCGCTGCCCATAGCGAGAACGCGAATTCGGTAGTTTGCAAGATGTGTTGATCCGCTAGATGGAAGTTCCACGTGAGATGTGTTTTCGCCCATTTACGCCTACCTATATTGTGCTCGTGAATGTCCGGGAGACCACATCGTGGTTTACGCATTTGATACAACGTAGTTATTCAATGTATCATCACCCTGTATTTGATAATACACTACGTAACAAAATTATCGCAACAAAATTTTTCATCAAAGTTTTGCTATTTTTAAAATGCGCATAACTCGGTCAATTTTTATCGTATAAAGACGATTCTTTTTTCATTTTGTAGGTAATTATCTGCACTTTAAGAAAAACTTGATGCGATATTAGGCACAAGTCGATGCCACACCTCCATGTTTTGATAAAGCCCAAGCATTTTTTTTCTTAAAAAATTTGTTTGACGCTCTACCTGGATCGCCCCGATTTTTTTTCGAAAATACCACATAGACCATTATAAAGTGCACTTTTCAACAAACAATTTGAAAAACATTCGAGTCTCTACGATTTTTTTTGACCGAGTAATGCCATTTTGAAGTTATTCGGGCGTTTTTAACGAATACCGCCAGCATTAGCATTACCCGATACGTACCGCGAGGAGGTTGCTGGTTGGATTTTACGCATCATTTTGGCCCTGAAAAGGTAAATCATTTGTCAAATTAGGGACCCCGTGGCTCGTCACTTCCACAGTATTTTCTGACTCCAAACCCTATTTGCATTGTTGTCAACATGGGCATTCTAGCACGAATTCGTGATCTTAAGCTTCTTTCGTGAAGGCGTCTTCTTATCGTTTGAGTACTAATTCGTCTGCCTGGTAAAGCTTAATTTCCGATTTGTCGCGCAACCCTTGTTGGGACGCGCAGAGCTTCATTGACAATGTTGCGATCCTCCCGATTCGTAGTTACCCTAAGTCGACCTTGACCAGGACTCCGACGATAAGAATCTATTTCTTGGTACCGACTAAAAACACGCGATACCGTCGAGCGATTAATATCCATTCTTATTGCTACGGCGCTCTGACTCAATCCCGCCTCTAGCAGGGCCACAGTTTAAGTAGATTGAATTTCAGTAAGCATTTTTAGTAAGAAAATAAAGTATCCTGTGCTTTTCTGTATTTTTTTATTAGTATTCACTCTGCATAATAAAATTAATGTTCAATACGGATCCTTCCCTATAATGAGGTTTCGGCATTTGACTCTATCGCGATATTTGTTAAAAACGCCCGAATAACTTCAAAATGGCATTACTCGGTCAAAAAAAATCGTAGAGACTCGAATTTTTTTTCAAATTGTTTGTTGAAAAGTGCACTTTACAATGGTCTATGTGGTATTTTCGAAAAAAAATGCGTCAACAATCAAATTTTTTAAGAAAAAAAATGCTTGGGCTTTATCAAAACATGGAGATGCGGCATCGACTTGCACTTAATTTCGCATCAAGTTTTTCTTAAAGTACAGATAATTAACTACAATACGAAAAAAAATCGACTTGATACGATGAAAATTGACCGAGTTATGCGCATTTGAAAAATAGCAAAATTTCGATGAAAAATTTTGTTACGATAATTTTGTTGCTTAGTGTATTCTCGAAATCGCCTGTTTCTCCCTCTTCGAATGATAAATGCGTATTGTTTTCAGCGTTACATAAGTAGCCATACTTTTGGAGATATAGAATTATTTCAGTATCTATGCTTTCACGATTCATCGCTGCCGTCGACGTTGTCATCGTAGTAATCGTAACGAAGACGATGACGATGATGAACGCGAGAGACATCGCGATGTGACACAAGTATACGACGCGCGGTAGAAATGATGCGTACTCGAACGCTTTGTCAAGAGTAATGAATCACGTTTCGTGATTTTTCTATAGTCACAGCATTAACTCTACTTAAAAAAAATTACACTATATTATCTAACAATAAGTCAGTGCTCGGCACTAGATGCACATTTCGGGCTGATTCCGGCGAGCGACCCCCACTACCACTCGATAATTACAATTATAAAACGATGGGGGAGGCGGTGGGATTTTTTAAAATTATATACAAACTTACATTTTAAAAAAAAAGGTAAAAAAGGCGCTAATAGCGTGTGCTCTTCCAATAAAACTATTTTACGGTCTATAATTCTGATCTGATTAACTGAAATACATTAGCTACTATAGCTGTGCAATTTGCTAATATATACAAAGGATTTGCTGCTGTAGCTAATATATATGTATGTCCAAACAAATCATTCAGATAGGTATACGGTTTAGATTTAGTATTTAAGTATTTATACGGCGTGCGTTATATATATTAATTTTAGTTTTAGATTCGTATAATTTCAGTTTCAGATTCGTAAGACATGCGTTATAAGAACGATGCGTAGATTTAGGATTATAAAAGCGATGCGCAGATTTAAGATAGATTTAAGATTAGATTAAAAATTGATAATACTTGTAATTGTGATTGTAATTTTAATTAATATGTATGAATACCAGACAAATTATTTAAAAAGATCAAATAGTTACAGCATTAACTCTGCTTAAAAAATTACTATAAATAATATCACAAAATCTTTAATACTATATAGTACAGATGACTTTTGTTTTTATACACATTGACATTTTATATTATAATTATAAAACGATGGGGGAGGCGGTGGGATTTTTCAAAATTATATACAAACTTACCTTTTTAAAAAAAAGGTAAAAAAGGCGTTAAGAGCGTGTGCTCATCCATTAAAACTCTTTTACGGTAAAATCTAATATAATTCTGACTAGCTGAAATGCATTAGCTACTATAGCTGCGAAATTTGCTAACATATACAAAGGATTTGCTGCTGTGTAGCTAATAATATAATACGAAGACCACAATTTCTGAGAGATGGATAATCTGACGCATTTAAAATTTAAAAAAATGAACTCCCTTTTCTGATCGATTTTTTAGAGAAAGATCACATTGCAAATCGCAAAGTTCTTTCCGAAGATCTGGGCTTTGTTCCTCGATTTGCGCAGTGAAAGGATTTTCAAAAAGAATTCAACCTTTCCTAAGGATATCAAAACCTTTGAAACGCTCATCAAATTGGTTTATCAGGAATTCTATTAAAAATAAATGTTTTTGGAAGTTACAATTTGTGCCATGTTCTTCGAAGATAATTTGATGTATCATTTGTATATTTATCAAATTAATTAAATTCTATCAAATTAAAAAGTAAAACCTAATCTTTTTTTTATTATTTACTTAACTCTAATGATATGTATCATGTGTATA
>NW_017295546.1:24506-28584 GCF_001594075.2 Trachymyrmex cornetzi
CGCTAAGCGTTGGTGAAACCGGCCCAAATGGTGCTTCTCATAAAGAATCACCATTTGGGCCAGTTTCACCAACGCCAATTATTTAATCGGCCGTGAAACTGATTAAAAATTAAACAAATGCACATCACGCTCATATGCGCCTATTCCTGCACGTTGATGTGCATTTGTTTAATCTTCGTCGCGGTTTCTCAACGGTTTCTGGCTATCGAAACGTGCGTGTTAAAGATCTTGTGCGAGATTATAGAGTAATAGAGTTTTGGTGATCGATATTGTGCGAAAACAGAAAGTGCTATTTGCATAATAGTGACAGTGCTACGTGAGATAGTGTTTTGTATCATAAAACTAAGTGTAAAAGTACAATGTGTGATAATGCTGTGAGTGTACTAGTGCTTATTAATGGAACAAAATATGATACTGAGCGTGTAAATATTATTTCTTATTTATTATAATGTAATCTCGTTACAGAATTTATATAGAGATGAATAGGTACGTGCAATCGTTTGACAAAGTATGGAAAGAAATATTTTTTGCATCTATTAATAATAAAACCACCTGTCTTCTGTGTGGTTACCAACCCTCTGTTGTTAAAAAGTATGTTCTTCATAGACATTACAATATTAAACATTCAAATGAATATAGCACGAAATGTGTGGGCCAGGAGAAACATGATTTAATTCAGGGATTAAAGCTAGTTTATCAAGAAGGTTCCATTTCTGATATCGAAGACTGTAGTTCGAGTTCTGATACTACATCTTCAATAAAAGCCCTTACGGCATCTTATGCTATATCTAATTTGATTGGCAAACATTCTAAACCGTTTACGGAAGGTAAATTCGTAAAGGAATACATGGTTGCAGCGGTACAGTCTTTCGGAAATTTATTGACTCTTCAGGAAGCTGCTAGCATTCCATTAAGTGCCAAAGCTGTTAAATCTCGAATAAATGGTAGTGCTCTTTCCTTGGAAGAAAAATTAAAATCTTCATTACAATCTTGTTCCTTTTTTTCGTTATGTCTCAATGAAAGCACCGATAATCGACATGTGAGTCAATTGAGCATTTTGTTCGAATCGTGCAAAATGATTTTTCATATGTCGAGGAGCTTCTAGATTTTGTCCCATTGCATAAAACAACAACGGGTGTTGATATTTTTAAAGCCGTGAACCAAACTCTTGAGAAATTTGACACTGATTTTTCAAGGTGTTCGGCAATCGTAACTGATGGCGCGAAAGCAATGACAGGATCGAAAATTGGATTTGTTGGTCAAATAAAGCAGCGAGGTTTAAAGTTTCCTATTATACATTGCATTATTCATCAGGAAGCGTTATGTGGGAAAGTTGTTAAACTGTGTAGTGCAATGTAAACCGTCACCAAAATTATTAATATGATTACAGGTGGTCATAAATTTCTTTCACGTAGGAAGTTTCAACAATTTCTCGAAGAGCATAACGCAGTTTATACAGATGTGCCTCTGTATTGCGATGTTCGGTGGCTTAGTGCAGGAAAATGTCTAGAAACATTTTTTACAATAAGAAAAGAGATCTTTCTTTTCTTGCAAGATAATTTCGATGTAAAATATGATGAATTCAAATCTTTTTTTCAAGATTTAGACTCTGTCTGCGAGCTTGCTCTTTTAACTTTTGTGATTTAACAAATCACTTAAATAATTTAAATCTAAAGCTGCAGAAAACTGACCAAACTATTTCACAATTAGTTTCTCACATCGATTCATTTAAAAGAAAATTAAAATTATTTAAAAATCAAATCGAAAATAATATATTTCATTTTTATCCATCTTGCCAAATTATCTTCGAAGAACATGGCACAAATTGTAACTTCCAAAAACATTTATTTTTAATAGAATTCCTGATAAACCAATTTGATGAGCGTTTCAAAGGTTTTGATATCCTTAGGAAAGGTTGAATTCTTTTTGAAAATCCTTTCACTGCGCAAATCGAGGAACAAAGCCCAGATCTTCGGAAAGAACTTTGCGATTTGCAATGTGATCTTTCTCTAAAAAATCGATCAGAAAAGGGAGTTCATTTTTTTAAATTTTAAATGCGTCAGATTATCCATCTCTCAGAAATTGTGGTCTTCGTATTTTCTCCATGTTTGGCTCCACATATTTATGCGAATGCTCATTTTCCAAAATGAAATTGATCAAAAATGATAAACGTTCTTCTTTAAGCGATGCATCATTATCCTCGTTAATGCGAATTACTTCTTCCAAAATCTCTGTGGATGTACCGTCTTTAGTGGAATCATGCAAACGACCCAGAAAATCGAATTAATATTTCTATGCAAATTGGTTGTATCGATTTCTTTTGATTCCTGTTTATTTTTATATGTATATTTCATTATACAAAATTTTGCCTTCCTGCCGAGCCATTTCATTATCTTTTTCAGTGGAATAGGCCTGCTGGGGAAACCACTTAAAAAAAAACGCGTCAACAATAGTACCTCACGGATGATGTGGAAAACTATTGTAAAGAACTCTAATTATATTATACACATTATATATTATTGCTACAATTATATTATATATATAGAGCATATTAATACTTTAATAATGGAAAATTTAATACTTGATTTTTTGAAAAAATAAAAATTATTTAGCAAGATAGATTCTTCAATGACGGAAGATACGACCCTAGCACGTTTAAGATATAGGGACGCTCCTGAGCCAGAGCGTCACGTGAGCGGTCGGCGGCTCGGCCGCTGAGACTCGAGTGATAGTTGGGGTCGTTCGCCGGAATCAGCCCGAAATGTGCATCTAGTGCCGAACACTGATCTAACAATAAGTAATATCACGAAATCCTTAATACTATATAGTACAGATGACTGCTGTTTTTATACACATTAACATTTTTATATTACAATTATAAAATGATGGGGGAGGTGGTGGGATTATTTAAAATTATGTACAAACTTACATTTTTAAACAAAAGGTAAAAAAGGCGCTAAGAGCATGTGCTCTTCAAATAAAACTATTTTACGGTTTATAATTCTGATCTGATTAGCTGAAATGCATTAGCTACTATAGCTGTGAAATTTGCTAATATATACAAAGGATTTGCTCCTGTAGCTAATATATATTTATGTACAAACAAATCATTCAGATAGGTATACGATTTAGATTTAGTATTTAAGTATTTATACGACGTGCGTTATATATAATAATTTTAGTTTCAGATTCATAAGACATGCATTATAAGAGCGATGCGTAGATTTAGGATTATAAAAGCGATGCGTAGATTTAAGATAGATTTAAGATTAGATTAAAAATTGATAATACTTGTAATTTTAATAATATGTATGAATACCAGACAAATGATTAAAAAAGATCAAATAGTTACAGCATTAACTCTACTTAAAAAATTACTATAAATAATATCACAAAATCTTCAATACTATATAGTACAGATGACTGTTGTGTTTATACACATTGACATTTTATATTACAATTATAAAACGATGGGGGAGGCGGTGGGATTTTTTAGAATTACAAACTTACCTTTTTAAAAAAAAGGTAAAAAAGGCGCTAAGAGCGTGTGCTCACCCAATAAAACTTTTATGGTAAAATCTAATATAATTCTGATTAGCTGAAATGCATTAGCTACTATAGCTGCGTAATTTGCTAATATATACAAAGGATTTGCTGCTGTAGCTAATATTATAAGAGCGATGCGTAAGCTGTAGCTAATATTAAGAGCGATGCGTAGATTTAAGATAGATTTAAGATTAAATTAAAAATTGATAGTACTTGTAATTGTGATTGTAATTTTAATGTTCATTAAAACTAATGACACGTATCATTTGTATCTTTATCAAATTAATTAAATTCTACCAAATTAAAAAGAGTAAAACCCAATCTTTTTTTATTATTTACTTAACTCTATTGATATGTATCATGTGTATAAAAGATTCTCTCTATGGAATTTTAAAATTATATATAAACTACCTTTTTAAAAAAAAGGTAAAAAAAGCGCTAAGCGTTGGTGAAACTGGCCAAATGGTGCTTCTCGTAAAGAATCACCATTTGGGCCAGTTTCACCAACGCCAATTACTTAATCGGCCGTGAA
>NW_017295546.1:28715-28995 GCF_001594075.2 Trachymyrmex cornetzi
CAAAGAAATAATTTATTTAACTCTAATGATATGTATCATATTCGTATAATTAATGATATCAACAAAATTGGCGTCAAGTTAAATTCATCAAAATTTTATCAAAAAAATTTTATGTATTATTCCTATAAAAGATTTGATATCAAGAACTGGCTCCAAGTTAAATCCCACTTCTTTATACCATGCCAAATTAAATAAATAATGAATATTGATCTAATGGTATGTATTATTTGTATGAACGATTTGATATCAACAACTGTGGCGCCAAGTTAAATTCTACTAC
>NW_017295546.1:29225-33496 GCF_001594075.2 Trachymyrmex cornetzi
TCAAAATATTATACAAAACATCACAAACTTGCGTTACGTTGCTCAATTTAAACGTTACCACAAAAATTAAAGAATTAACTGTATAAAATGAAAAAATTTAATTTAAATAGAAAAATTTTCATGTAAAAACACTTGGCGCTGCTAGATAGAGTAAGAAAAACTATAAGAACAATTTAACATTCGAATGGTAATTAATAAAAATAAATAACAAAAGATAATTGTATATAATTTAAAAGTAACAATAATAATATAATTGTAATATAATTTAAAAGTAATAATAAAAGTAATCATAAATTCTCTTTCATAATGCATGACTTATAAGTCTACATTTATTTTTCTTTGATTTCAACTTAATAGCATTCACAACGATCATAACGTTCACAACTCTATAACTCAATCATCATATATGCACATGCTATATATATTAACTCTCATTGGGGATGGTTTTTATTTTTCTTATTTTTCGAAATATTCAAATTTTTTTATTTTTTAGTATGATTATGACTTTTCTTATTAATATGCTTCTTATTTATATTATTTTTCTAAGTATTATATTCTTATCCTTCTTATTTACATTCATGCTTTACTACTATCCTACCATGTTATTTATTATATCCCGATCTAGCAGCGCCAAGTGTTTTTACATGAAAATTTTTCTATTTAATAAAATAAAAAAATTATAATGGTCAATATGTATAAAACAATCAAGGTATCAACAGGGCATAGAACCAATATTCCAATAAACAATATAATCAAAATAAAACCATTACAGACGTTTCGACTTCGATCGGGTCATTTTCAATGCAAAAAACAACAGTATCATAGAAAACCGGTTACATAGTCAATCTTTCAAAATATATAATAAAATAAAATATAACTTGTCATGATGTAGCTAGGAAAATATAATAATAAAAAATTTTAATTATAACATTACATAATAATTACAGAACAATCTTATTAATAAACCAAGAAAAATAAATAATACGATATAATAAATAACAGTCGTATCAATGTAAAACCTCAAAAAAAGGAATAAATTAATAATAAAAAATCCTGACGTCGCACAGTGCGGCCAAATGCGCTTTCTTTGGACAAAAATAGAATCTCATATATAAATAGCTAAATAAGTGTGTTTTCAATATAAAAAGAATTCACATTAATCTTCGACATCATTAACAAATAGTTATGTTAGTATTACTGTATCTTAATTATCTACACTGAAAAAATATTTTGCTGCTCCAGCTAGAATTATCGTTGTTTTTTGTATCTGATAGAAAATTTGTATCATATACAAAGAATTTCTAGCACAAATCTAAATTCTATCTCTGTCATCTATGTAATTAGATGCAATACATATCCAATATTGCAGTACTTGCTAGAAATTTATCTATTTTAGCAAATTTTTCGTACTTAGATAATTTTCGCTATAACTGCAAGATCACTTTTTTGAGTGATCTTATATTTCTAATTTCTAGTATTGATTGTGTTCTCACACATATTACGGTTTAAAACAAGATTCTTATTGTTTAAAATATTTTTATCAGATATTAAAATTTTGTTCTCAAACGTGTTTTGTCTATAATGTAATATTAAGTTTTGTGTCTTATTAGATAATTAAGATACAATAATATCAACATAATTACTTGTTAATAATTAATGTGAATTCTTGATCGTCAATTAATTTCATGACGATCGTCAACACAACTTTTATGAAGCGATTCTCCGCGCGCGACACGGAAATAAGCACGAACGTTCAAACGTTAAATACCACACGTTGAAAAAAATCTTAGAAATTAGTGTAGCAGATTGTAGCAGGAAAACTGCTTGGATTCTGAAAATATAATGAGCAAAGAATCGCATACAATCAAAAGTACAGAATATTTTGTGTCTTACCTAGTTAAAAGTATATTTAAAGTTAATAAAAGTAAATAAGTGCTTATTTTTTTACGGTCATTTTGAAAAACAAAATAATGTACATATTAGCACATATTAATAAATCATTAATTAAAAACAAAACGTATATATTTTTGTGAATGCTTTTTACAATAAATATTTAAGTTAACAATTTCGAATTTATTTTATATGCAACATTTCATTGGAGTTATGAGTCATTACTAGATATTGTGAACAAAAATAAATTAGTTTTAATTAAAATATAGTTCATGGTCGTTAATTTAACTTCATTAATGTAATCAATACCAATCATGATTTTTTTGAATTTTGTCCAGTGTCGCCGCACTGTGCGTCGTGAGAATAACCACGTCGTTCCAAGTAAAAAGTGTAAAATTATTAGTCCAAATGAAAATCAAGTGTAAAGTTGCAAATACAAACAAATCTAAGAAAAATTAAGTAATATGTAAAACAAACTTAAAAATTGTAACAGAAAATTATTTTACTTTGTCAGAAAAATATGAACATAACAGAAATTTATTTTACCTTGTCAGATGAATATAAAAAATTTTTTTCTTTATAAGTGACCAAATTGAAATTCATATTTAAACAGCAAAACCGAACATATTATATCTATGAACAATTATAGAAAATGTAAAACATTCAAAAGATGTAAAAGAAATCATTAAAACTAGTCATATAAAAATAAAATATCACTTCAAACAGAAAATCAATTTACCTTGTCAGAAGAAAATGAAAGCCAGTAAAGTAATAAAAATCAATTATGTATATACATTTTCAAAAATTAATCGATTTTGAACTTGTGAAAGCGACCACTCTCAAGCACGTCAGACTACATAATGTACAGGCAGAAAGTCGAGAGAGGACAAGAAACAGTGGAAAATTAAGAACTGGAGAGGGAACGTATCATGTTAGTATACGAATCCGGCAATGACTCTGTATCATTTTGTCTGTTTATACCGTGTGTTTGTTTCTTAATATAGACCATCTCAGAAATCAATCGTTTTCTGTAGGAAGGTTCTAATCCAATATTTTTGCATTACTCCATTTGAAATCATGATTAGTTTCAATTCTATGATTAGTAATAACAGATGGCGATTTTGTTGATTTCTGAGAAATTTTATTAATGTCTGAGAAATGTTCCTTTATCCTTGTTCTTAATTGTCTTTTCGTCTGGTCTACATAGCTAACATCACAATTTCCACAAGATATTTTGTAAACTACATTTTGATTATGTGTATGTTCTAATTTATCTTTACCTCTTTTAATATAGTATTTAAGAGTGTTAGGAATAGTGTAAGCCAGTTTGCAATCTACAGCATTAGCAATTGATTTAAATTTCTCAGAAATCGAGTTAACGTATGGAACAGCGAGAAATTTATTTAAAGAATTATTATTGTTATTCATATTATTATTGTTAATATAGTATTTTATCCTATTATTAATTGTTGAAAAAATGAATTGAAGAGGGTATCCGTTATTCAAAAATATATTAACAGCATCCATTAAATTTTTTTGTTGGAAAGTAGGATGGCGCAGACGAATAATTTTATCAATAGCACTGTATATAACTCCTCTTTTATGACAAACCGGATGTTGGGAATGAAAACTAAGGAATCTGCCAGAAAGAGTAGCTTTACGGTAACCATCAAAAATCATATAACAATCATTGACAATGATATAAGTGTCTAGAAAACTTATTTTCCCATCCTTGCCAACCTCCATAGTAAATTGTAATCTTGCGTGTAATGAATTAAAAATAAATAAAATGTCACCAATGCTTTCAGCTGGGGCTGCTAATATAATGTCATCCACATATCTATAATAAAAAGACAACTGAACAGGCAATAAGCTAATAACCATTTCTTCAAAATCCTGCATAACCATATCTGCTACAATAGGTGATAATGGGTATCCCATAGGGGTTCCAAAAATTTGTTTATAAAAAATGCCATTAAATATAAAAACTGTCGAATTTAATATCAATCTAAATGCTATCATAAATTCATCCAAAGTAATTTGTCTATTTAAATTAAATTTTTTCATTTTATACGGTTAATTCTTTAATTTTTGTGGTAACGTTTAAATTGAGCAAGGTAACGCAAGTTTGTGATGTCTTGTATAATATTTTGAAGGAGAATTAAATAACCACTACTTTAGTTGGAAGAGGAAATGTCTTTGAATGAATTGTGATATAATGATTTCATTTAAGAGGAATTTAAACCATTTGGATAGGAAGATTCTTCAATAAGTATACGTATACTTTGGTTTCATTGTATAAAAATTAAAGATAGTACCATTTGGATTAAGTAAATAATAAATAAAGATAGTATCACTTGAGTTTTACTTTTCATTCTGGT
>NW_017295546.1:34162-36324 GCF_001594075.2 Trachymyrmex cornetzi
TACGCATCGCTCTTATAATATTAGCTACAGCAGCAAATCCTTTGTATATATTAGCAAATTACGCAGCTATAGTAGCTAATGCGTTTCAGCTAATCAGAATTATATTAGATTTTACCATAAAAGTTTTATTGGATGAGCACACGCTCTTAGCGCCTTTTTTACCTTTTTTTTAAAAAGGTAAGTTTGTAATTTTAAAAAATCCCACCGCCTCCCCCATCGTTTTATAATTGTAATATAAAATGTCAATGTGTATAAACACAACAGTCATCTGTACTATATAGTATTGAAGATTTTGTGATATTATTTATAGTAATTTTTTAAGTAGAGTTAATGCTGTAACTATTTGATCTTTTTTAATCATTTGTCTGGTATTCATACATATTATTAAAATTACAAGTATTATCAATTTGTAATCTAATCTTAAATCTATCTTAAATCTACGCATCGCTTTTATAATCCTAAATCTACACATCACTTATAACGCATGTCTTATGAATCTGAAACTAAAATTATTATATATAACGCACGCCATATAAATACTTAAATACTAAATCTAAACCGTATACCTATCTGAATGATTTATTTGCACATAAATATATATTAGCTACAGCATCAAATCCTTTGTATATATTAGCAAATTTCACAGCTATGGTAGCTAATGCATTTCAGCTAATCAGATCAGAATTATAAACCGTAAAATAGTTTTATTGGAAGAGCACACGCTCTTAGCGTCTTTTTTACCTTTTGTTTGAATAGGTAAGTTTGTATATAATTTTAAAAAATCCCACCGCCTCCCCCATCGTTTTATAATTGTAATATAAAAATGTCAATGTGTATAAAAACAGCAGTCATCTGTACTATACGAGTATAGTATTAAGGATTTTGTGATATTACTTAGATAATATAGTGGAATTTTTTTTAAGTAGAGTTAATACTGTGACTACTTGATCTTTTTTAATAATTTGACTAGTATTCATACATATTATCTTTTATTTTTATGTAATAATTTTTGAAAAGAATTAAAGCCCAATATATTGTATCAACATTACTTTGATTTTAAACGTGGCTTAAATTCTATCCATCTATGTCTGTTTTTCAGCTTAAAACGAGACAGATAGAATTTCAAGTCTCGCTTAAAGTCAAAGTAACGTTGGTGCAACCGAGCCTAAAACTATTATTACTTGAATCATAGGAAGACCTTCAATGAAATTATTTTTTTAAAGAAAGTTCAAGTTACTATTACTTTTCTTTGCGAGATTGGAATAAGAAGACTTTCGAATTAGGAATACAAATAGTCTCAATCTAGAGTGGTTGAAAATATATGTTGCTTAGTATATATTTTTGGTAACATTTTTCTGTAAAAATAATATGGAAACATCTTTAGCACCTCTAGGCCATTGTTTTTTTTATAACTTGCGCATCATCAATTTCAATCCAAGATGTTCCTTCTCTACACATACTTGTATAATGACCCTCGTCGATACACAAACCGTAATGGAATATAGCACTCATAACTTTATATGTCTGTCCAGCTTTATTATTTTTGTTGTCGGGACTGTACGTAAACTAAATTTGTGTGGTATCTTTACTAATTTACCATCATCCGAAGAAAATGATATTAAGTTGATAATAAGTATTTCTTTTGTCGAAACTAATTCACTTTTAAATAATATATCATTTGTTCCACACATTCACATAATTTATCAAACGTCTGACACCAATGTGATAAAAATGTATTTTTTAATAAGTCATCAAGGTTATAACTTTTCTTCTTCAGATTATTAATAGAAATTGAAAGAAAGATTAGTATTAGTAGTAACATTTGTATAACCATATGAATTGCATCGATAAGTAGAAGTAGCTTGATGTTCTACCATACTCTTTATATAATCATATTTTATACAAAGAGCTGTAAGAAATTCTAAGGCATCTCGTTTAATAGCAACCGAAAAATATTCCCCTAAAGATTGCCGTATTTCATAAGTATTCAAATTATTCATTCCATCTTCACATCGATGTGCAAATAAATTCAAAACATCAGGTTTATCGTAATTTAATAATAGATTTCTGGAAACATCTAAATTCAATAAACATTGCAATACTGCATTCGCATAGCATGAAACCTTGTCTGTATTTTGAAAACCACGTATAGTCCAAGCAGT
>NW_017295546.1:36878-37395 GCF_001594075.2 Trachymyrmex cornetzi
CAATTAAAAATATTTCTTTCGAAACAATTCGACTCAACATTGCAGCGTTAAGTTTGTTACACATGTGACAAGTAGGTAATAAACAAACGGTATCTCTCTCTCTCTCTCTCTCAGATGATAAATTATTAATAAAATCACATAATTCGTTTAATCTTATTTCAAAAGACACCTTTGAAAGATATTTTTCTTTTTTCAAGAATATCACAATCAGATGGTGTTAATAAACCAATGCGAATTCTGGAAATCAACTCACGATAAGATCCATCTCCTTGCTAACGCATATTGATTGTCAGTTCATCATAATCAAATAAAGTAGTCCATAAATTGGTAGCACTTAAAGAAGCAAGATATTTACGAATGTTTTCAGCTGTTAATTGTATAAAGGCAGGATCTTCATGTACAGGAGGTAACTGAAGCATATCTCCAAATAAAAGAACGTGCTTTTGACCGAACCAACCATCATCACAATCAATAGTATCGTATATTTCAGATAGTCGTAGGTGTATATACATAAGAA
>NW_017295546.1:37506-40726 GCF_001594075.2 Trachymyrmex cornetzi
TCAACGGGTAATTGCAATAATCTATGAACTGTCAAACCGTCTATATTATACGCTGCTATACCAGTAGGTGCTGCTACAGCAGTATCCTTCTTGATTAACCAACATTTAATTATTTTAATTAAGAAACTTTTGCCAGTACCTCCTTCTCCGCTAACGTACAATCGTAGTAGTGATTTACCTGACGTTATGGTATTAGTGACTTTATCAAATACTCTTCTTTGATCCGAATTCAATTTTGAAATCATTTGAGATATATCGATTTCCTGTTTGTCACCAAGATCTTTAAAGTCTTGCATCGCATCACCAGCTTGAATATTTTGTACACCTATTGGATTATCAGGATCATCTTGAGAAGTATTCTGTTTTTCTAAGTCATCCAAATGTTGCTGAAGTAATTGCTTCGCAGTTTCATATGCATTTTTCAATTTCTCTAATTTTTCATGACACTCCGATGCCTTTTCAAGATGTAATTCGTCATTGTGAAATGATTCTGCATAAGTATCCATTTTTAAGATCTTGTATTCTTCGCCATGGTTTAAACATAAGAAGTAACGAAAAGAAATAATCTTCCGGTCGCGAATTGACATCATATTTATAGTGATTGATAAGACATTCACGTTGTCGCCGTTTCAAATAATAGCCGTTATTAATAATATATAATTTTTTTACTTTTTGGTTTGATTTTTGTTACGTCATGCCACTGTACAAATTCATATAAGAACATCGTATCAAGTTCTTCCGGTCTATTTGGATAATGACTGTCTATTACAGATGGACAAAATATATCAGTAGAATCACCTTCAAGAGCTTCAATTTCTTTACAGCTTTTGACTTTTCTATATCGTATCTGATTAACATCTAACCATTTAATAGTTGTGTTTCTATAAGTTCCATGTAGAGAAATACCTAACAATGTATCAGCTGCTTCAAGAGCTCCACATTCTCTATTATTAGTGAGTCGCAAAGCAATATTCCAAAGATAGCTCGCCACTGATTTGTTCTTATTATTTGTACTATTAAGGACAGAATCAGATAATTCACATTTTGCTGGTTTATTCAAATATTTAGTAACGTAATACGTTAGCAACCTTGAGTTGTCACCAATAAATTGTATATCCATATTTCCTTCCCAAACGGTAAGAATGATACGGTTGTAATCATTTATATTCTGTTCATCATCTGTTCGCGGAAGGTCATAAAGTCTATTTTTATGTTTCAATTGTTTTCTACCTGCTATTGAATTTACAACATCTCTCAAAATCAACATGTCGGTAGAAGGACGAGGAAAATCAAAACGACATACACGATAAATTTTATGCCCTTTTTTCTTAAAACGAAGATAATACTCGTTATGTATGTGTCGTTGATGGGTATTGACTCGCCTATATAATGTTGGTGAAGATTTTTCATTCGGTAATTCACACGTTATATGTTGTAATATAAATTTAGAAACTTCTTCCGCAGGAGATTTACCAAGAATTGGTGCATTTTTAATCCAAAATAATAGATGAAGATGTTGTACACCTCTACCTTGATATTCTCGTCGCCAGAAGTAATGTATTACATCTCAAATCGGGTGATCTTTGGAACAAACAAAATCAAGCATCGCCTGAAACTTATTATCGAGAAATCTCGATGTCGATACAGGATCTCTAGCAATAAGAACACTAGTGGATAAAGAGGAATCATTAGACCATCCATTTACTTGACGAATATATTCGCCTAAGTACATCCCACAACCATTCACTAGGACTCAATGTTATAAAAAATGTCGCAGGTTCGTAATTTTGTATCATACATTCTAAATCACTTCTTGGTCTACGCCAATATTGTTCCGTATTTCTTAGAGAGTGGAAAAAATTGTATTCAAATCCGATTCTAATAATTCTTTGCGCAATGCTTCTAAATATTCTTTAGTCGTATAACGATCTTTCAATTTAGTTACATTCAATTTATGAAAAATACCACGACTTAATTGACGAATATTCGCATTATTTAACAAATAAAATAAATATTGTTGATTCAATCTGTATTGCGGATGTTTAGATTTCAAACGACATTTAATAAATTCATGGTCATAAAGTTTTACCGGCCTAGATTCATGTTGTCCATTAGTACCAAAAGGATACAAGTCTGGAAAACACAATAGATCTAAATCTTTTTCACGATTGTCCAAAAGCAATGTCTGAATCTTTAACATTTGGTATAAAGCGGTATCACTTTTATATGACTTTTTGTCATACAAAGGATAAATAGTATATTGATCGTAATAATTATCATCACTCTCATCAATCTGAGTTAACATAGCCTGACACTTATCGTTTAAAACTGCTTCGTTATTTTCTGTTTTTTGCATTTCAATTTTTGGACGTAATTCGTTATTGTCATGTAAAACAGGTTGTTTATCATTTTCTGTGTCTTGTATTACAAATTCCGGATTATTTAATTCCTCCAAATGTAATTCATCAATAGCATTTGGCAATACAATATGTTTATAAAAAGGATTGTTACGTTTTAACCATATTAAAGCATGTATACTTTTTTTTTATCTACCATGTCTTCCCAAATAATTTTGGAATTTGTCGGAATACCTCTAACTAAAATAATTTCATGATTTTTATTTATTGGATCGGTATTTTTACAGAATTTGTTTCATGTTTCTTGTAGAGGAAGTGATAAATGAAATGTTCTACCTTTTGTACCATTTGCCTTTGGGGCAATTTTTTATTAATAACAGTTTCCCATCTTAACATTCCCATCTTAACAATAGTTTGAAATGCCTTAGCTCTTTGTATAAGCATTTTTTCGTATTGTTGAAGAGATGCTATTTCATCGGGTACATTATGTACAACGAGATTATTTAAAACACTATACGCAGGCAAATTTCCGGCACAAAATTTTCGTTGACAATAATCACAGATATATTCTGGCTTGATATCATGTTTTTCTATGTGTATATACGCTAAATCTTTTAAAAATAAAGATCTATCCATTTGTACTTTCAACTTATTAAATTTAGATACATTTTTTTTATAACAAAGTCTGACAATCTTGTGTTTCGCGGGTTTTCTCCGTGTTCAAATCCATTCTTGGAATGCCAACGTTTCGTGAACCTTGCAGTCCACTTCATCATGGCGAGGAGCAGCCTGATACTAAGCTGTTCTCCCGGGTCGTTCCCTTTATATTACGCTGCTTGTTGGGGGGGGGGGGGGGGGGGGGG
>NW_017295546.1:42659-42936 GCF_001594075.2 Trachymyrmex cornetzi
CGTTGGCATTCCAAGAATGGATTTGAACACGGAGAAAACCCGCGAAACACAAGATTGTCATATAGGAAACACCCGTGAAAGCCTCAAGAATATTATAACAAAGTCTCTCACATGATACACAAGCATATCGAGGTTTGTCCATGGAACGTTTGGTATAAACTTTAAATGCTCTTCATTAAATTTTGAGAAAAAATTTCATCCTCACTCAAACTAATATGAATTTGCTGATGTCTATACATACGATTTGCTTTCTCTTCTGCCACAATAATTTTGTTTA
>NW_017295547.1:0-21026 GCF_001594075.2 Trachymyrmex cornetzi
CGAGAGGTGTGGGACTTAGAAAATTTTGCAAAAATTTCTCAAATTTTTTATTAGCTCAAACGCTTCCACAAAAAAAGTCGGCCTTTTTTTTCAAAATGGCCGACTTTTTTCTCCAGGCGATTGAGCTAAAAAAAAAAAGGAAAAAAAAAAAATTTCCAAAATTCGGTCCAAAATTTGTATGTTCAGAATCCGTTTCTCGACATTCTACGCCGATTGGCATAGTCAATTTTTGACCTTTTTTTTCAACCACGGAACTTAGAAAAGTTCCGCGAAACCCTCCGTCCAAGTATACACAGCCTGAACGAAAAGAGATAGCGGGTTGGTTCAAACGGCAGTCGACGCGTCTTGAAAAAACAAACGACATTAAAGGTCCCGACCCTCTAGCTCCTACCGTTCCAAAGTTGACCGTAACCAAAATGGCCAACTTTTGAACTAAAAGAGCTAGACCAAAATTTCCAACGGATGAGCGCGGATCGTGGCTTGACCTTGACGATTCCGTGATAAAAATTTTTAGTGTCATTTTTCTCCGATAGGGGGCGCCCTAGGGGAAAACCGTTCAGTGTGACTTCGACTTGTCTCGTCGAGCCCTATCTTTCGTCCCTTGACCCCGACCCTCTAGCTCCTACCGTTTCAGAGTTGGCACTCGCGCGCGCCACCGGAAACGGCTAACTTTTGAACTAAAAGAGATATTCGAAAATTTCCAACGGATGAGCACGAATCGTGGCTTGACCTTGACGATTCCACCATAAAAAAAAAAGTTTCGATCCGACGCCGATAGAGGGCGCGGACCCCCATATGAGTGCGGATCATCCAATGACCTTCCCGAATATGCAATAAAAATTTTTTCGAAAAATTCCGGGAAAACCAAGAGCCTTCGCTGTTAAGGTTGATCTAGAAGAATACACCAATAGCAGCGAATGCTCACTGTTCTGCATCACTAGTTGAATCTGCTGAACTCGTCCAATCGCGTTTGGATTTCGCGTTTACTCTTCCTGCGTGCGCTACGTGTGCTTTATTCGGAATTCCGCTCCTAACTTAAAAAAAAAAATGGATGTTTCCGTTATCCAACATAATTTTCGAGACCCAATCATATCCTGTTGTCACGTTTGCTCTTCTTACTAGCGCAACGTGGGCTTTTTTCCGAATCCCGTTCATAACTGCCAGAAAAATGGATTTTTTTTTCCTGTATTCGATAATTTTCGTAAACCAATCACAGCATGTTGTCGCGTTTAATCTTAGAAACAAGCGTTACTGTGATTTTTTCCCATATTCCGCACGTAACTGCCAGAAAATGGTAGTTTCCTGTATCCGATATATTTTTCGTGATCCAATTACGTCAGGTTGTCAATTTTTGTTTTTTTTTTAATTTTTTTTTCTTGTGAGAACTACGTGGGTTTTTTTCCGAATTCCGCTTATATGCCGGGGGGGAAAACAAAAAAAAATTTCCGGTGTCATATAATTTTTGAGAACCACCACGTCAAGTTGTTGCGTTTGCTTACACGCGCTACGTAGGCTGTTTTTTTTTTAATTCCACTCCTAACAGTAGTAACAGTAACCATATGACGTACCATATTAATTAACCAATCAGTCGAGAATTCTTTTGAACTCTTATTTCTGATTGGCTGATACTTACGGTACGGCTTATGTTACTGTTACGGAAGGTGTGTGCGGCAGCCCTAAGAGTATATCCACACAACTTGCATAGCCGCATAAACGTATGCATAAAGAAAATTATCCATTCGCATTTCTCCTATAAAGACGCACGTAAAATGTGATTGGATAATTTGTTTTATGCTTATGTTTATGCGGCTATGCAAGTTTGTGTGGATATATCTTAAGATGTTATAAGGTAAAATTCACTAAATTAACTTATTCGAATTTTTATTTTCGTTTATTAAAATTTAACAACTTTTATTTACATGTATATTTTTTCGTTCAAGGACCTATTAAACTATCCCTTCTATGGTTATAGTCGGCACGCTTCTATCCTGAGGATTTAGTACAGAGACGAACCATATCTGCTTTTGACGTTACAATTTTGTCGATAGCATCAGAAAATGTAGTCACGTTGTTCTTAAATTAAAAATTGATGTACTGGCTCGTAGTGTACTAGCGATTTCGATGGTAACAGGAAAAACCCGGCATGGCCTCTCTTAGGTTTCTCTCAGTTTTCACTTACCGTCCTAGGGATAAAGTTTCCTGATTGATACCCAGTAACAGAAAACAGACCACCTGTAACCGCGAAATGCTGCTAAAGTCACTAGATAACAAAGTACCGCATACTTACCTCCATCTAGACGCAGAACGAGGTCATTTTCAAACATATGTACTTGTATAAAGACAGTTTATCTGGGAAAATAAAGCCGTAAAATATATAAATGAATTTTTTAATTATAAATTATTTATGAACCAAAAGAAATACTATACGAATGCTTAATTTGTGTATATTTTAGTCTGACAAGGTTTTTCGTTGTTCAGCTTAGTGCAGAAAAGTGCACGAAAGTATGTATTATTTACATATATATTTTGATGCTTGCCAAACATAATTCATTTCCTAATTCCTTATACAGCAATTTAATTAAAGAACATTTGCAATGCAATACATATGATGCAAAACATCGCGTGAATAGTGCATATGGTACAGGTCTACCATTTTGACACATTCACCTCGAAAGCCCATTGCGGTCCTTTGTTATCTAGTGACTAATGCTGCCGCGCACTACTGCCCTCTGACAAAGTAGATGTAAATTACATAGCAACGTCCCGCTTTGTAGTTCGTTGAACAGTCCCGGACTTTTTTCTGCTAGATTCTTTTATTTAAAGCTGGCCGCACACGATGCATGATTTCCTGCATAATGGGCTTACATGCTGCTGTGCCTGCTCTGATGCGTGCTAAACACCTTGGTGCATTGAGCAAAGTATACTACCATCCTTGATTTCTGTGTTTGAGGCGTCGTCTACAATACACGGAGTAAGAAGTAAGAGTAAGAAATTGACCAATCGCAGTCGAATGTGAGAAGAATAATCGACTGTGATTGATAAATTTCTTACTCTGAGGCTGGAGTCCCATGAGGTGTATTTACCGCGTATCGCGTAACCGCGTAACCAATCAGAAGCGATCCGCTGTTGTGGTTTCGCGTTTTACTGATTATTGATTGGTTACGCGGTTACCCGATACGCGGCAAATCCGCTTCATGGGACTCCACCCTTACTTCTTACTCCGTGTATTGTAGACGGGCCTTAAGAGTCACTAACGTGATTGATGATTTCAAGTGTATGTGAGATGTATAGGTTAGAGCCACCACGGTTGCCACCTTCGTGTGATGACGTTTATGCAGCGAGCCGAGTAAAGTAACGTGCATTGATCAGTATGCAAGAGAGTAAGCATGACAATCGTGCATCGTGTGCGGCCAGCTTTACGCATAAACGCGTCGAATGAGCATGATTTCATCGAAATCAGGAAGTGAGGTAGATATTCTGAAGAATTATCCCTAATTCTATTTATTTTTTAGGTGATGTAGCTAAACTATAATTACCAAATATTGAAATTTAATTGTTTCTTTTACACCTAATACAGAGTAGACATTTAATATTTTAATATTTATCTGTGTAACAAACAAAAGTAATGGCAAGGCTCATGAACGCAGCAATGAGTTATCTATGTTTCGAGAAATCTAATCTAAACGAAACACACACTCAGAAAGAGAGAGAGAGGGGGGGGGGGGGGGGGATAAGGAACGTAAACAGATAAAGAATTCTACAAGCATTGAAATAGTATGTAATGCACGTTGTATAACGTAAAAAAGGATGTACAGAGGAGGGGAGACTAATCTCGTTAGTAGACATTCGATCGACATAAGAGTGTCACACGTTTACAGTTTAGTCTACAATTGCCATTAAAAACATTCACATAATGTTCGTAATAGAAAGATTTATAATGGGAAAAAGCAACCCAGACTTTAGATTAAAATGGTTGCTCTACTGTATCAATGGTAAATCATATCACAGCGAAAATGGTGTTTATGGATATAAGCTTAGTCAACGAAGGCACTTTGAAGGTATTCGTCTTATTGAAAAATTAAAAATAATGTTGAATTAAATTTTTTGTTACACAAGTATTTATGTGAAACATTTTTGTTCTGCTTATTCTTGATATTAAAGGTCTGTTTTCTCTATCTGAGTTAGTGAGTTACTGTACACTTTCGGAATATACTTAAAGTGAAATGGGTATGTTTTATATTTGGCGAAAGTGAAAGAATTTTAGTGCAGGAACATAAAACAGACCTTAAGATTTAGATGTAAAGATAAGATCAAGAATAACTTTAACATGTCTGCAACAATGTTCATTTGAACTAACGTAGATATCTTATCAGAAGCATCGCGAAATCATGGTTGTAGATTCATGTTTGTTGCACTTACCGTTACGATTTATCCACACAGCATAGAACGTTGAAAGAATATTGCTATGTTGAATGTTTAAGTATCAATTTTTTATCAATGTTGTACCTATATTCATTCTACTACATTGACTGTTAATGTTGCTGCAACGTTGAAACGACATTGAATAAAATATATATCGAAAGATATTTTATTTTGTAAAAAATAAACAAAAATATTTTGTAGCATCCTTTCGCGCATTATAGCACACCTTTTCCCTCTGTGTAATACATATTAATAAAGCATGTAATTTTTTTTAAACGTGATAAAAAAGTTTGCAATTTTACGTAATTTTATTTATGTTTAGAATTCATTAAATAATTATTTTTATATTTCAGTGCCAAAAGAATACCTAGATGAACGAGCGAGACAGAGCAATTTTTACAGATTTGTCAGTGCATATAGAACTCATGGACATAAACAAGCAGTCATAAATCCCATTTCTACTAGTAAACCACAGTTATTATCCGAATTGCAACCAAAGAATTTTGGACTAAATTTACTGGATAAAGTTCGTTTTCGAGGAATATTTTTTGCACAACAAGATGAAGGAACAATAGAAGAAGCCATTAAATTTTTACATGCTACTTACAGCAGTGCTGTTGGAACTGAATTTAGTTATCTCGAGGTAATTTACAAATTCAGTAAAATTCCAGTTACATACGAAAATCTACAAATTAATCTAAAAATTAATTTTCTTTTTAATTACGAATACGTTAAAACACAATATGAACCATGGTGTACGCTACTAAAGAATAGTATTTACATATTATCTACACCCACACAGAATTTATAATAATATATATCGATTTATAGATATCTATTCGATATCCTCACATTCATGATTTATATCCTTAGAAATCTAATAAACAGCCATTATACATCCATTGAATATCTAAATGTCCGCAATTCGACATTTATAAAAACTATCCATCAGAGATATCTAAAACAATTAATATCCATTAGATTCCATATTAAATAGATATTTAGAATATTTACATATATAAAAATAAAATCCATTATATATCTACGTGTAGATTAGAGGCCTGTTCTTTTTAATTGAATTTCTTACATAGTTCATTTTTCCTCCTTTTCTCTTTATGTTGGAGAGAAAAAGAGAATAAATGAACCGTTAAGAATATTCAGTTACAAAGAACAAATCTAAGGATAAGTATTGGCTGGGTTCAAGAAAATTATAAATATGATTGGTATTTATGAGACACACACACACACACACACACACACACACAATATATATATATATCAATAATAAAAACAAATATTTTATATAAGTTTTTTAAGAGATTTGTAGGTTTTGTCATGGGATTTTGTCGTTGATTGATTTACGGTTAATCATTCTTCTCACTTGCGACTTGAAACGTTTCGACACCTGTAGCGAAATTCTCTAAACGTCTTATCGATGATTGTCGCTATCGTTAACCAGCGACAGCCAATGACATCTTGGAAGAGAGCGCGATTCTCATTGGCTGTCACTAAAACGTTTCGAGAATCCCGCGACTGAGGAGACTCTTTGCAACTTCTATTATGACCCCGTATAATAAAAGATACCATATTCTTTTAGTTTAAAGTTTGATATGGATTGTATATGTTTACCTCCCACGATAAATTTAGATATTAAAAAACAACCTTTGAATTATTTTGCCGTCGTTTTTTATTTTCAAATCTATGTTTGCCGTGTCGAAACCAATCTTTACACTTTGTTTCAAATTGTTATTCCATAACATTAGGGATGTTAGTGGCATTACCACTCGTGTGGTCCTTAGCTGCAAGACTTTCCGTTAGTATGGATTAGTAATATATAAAATTGAACTTTATTTGCATTATTCACATTTTTTGCATTATTGTACTGAAACGTTAGATTACAGTAAGTAATTTCTTTGTACCGGTTGATTCTATTGTTGGGAGTAGTTTTATTAACGACATACGTGATAGCATTGAAATTTGATCGCCTAGGTGATTTCTATGACAAACACCTACAATAACTATGATTCGTGAGATTACTTCCAGGAATCAAGTCATATCGCATCTACTTACTTCAAGGAACCGATTTTGTAACATGCGAGTGTTATAATTGCGTTATTCGTTATTAGTTTTAATTTAAAGGTCTGTTTTCTGAACTAGTGTACACTTTTGGAATTTAAAGTGAGATAGTTATATGTTTGATATTTGTCTAATGCGAGAAAGAAAGTTCTATAACAGTCTAGTGCAGGAACAGAAAACAGACCATAAATATCTGTTCAACATTGAGAATGGGGTCGAAACGTTTGTACTTAATTATTGTTTATATACATTAGTTATCGATCTTGATCCGTTAAGTTTTGAAGCAAAACAAAAATGACAATACTTAAGCAATGTTACTAGCGTCTCATTTGTATTTTCACCTTAAAAAGTGTTTCGTTATTTAAAAAGTAATTACAATGGATTTAACCGTCGGTACTACTTAGCCAACTCTCCCTTATTTTTACGATAAATCATAATCGAAATGTTAATAAGGAAATTTTATTTCGAGTAGACGGAAGAAGAGAGGGAATGGTTTGCCGAAACTGTAGAAAGAGTTTTAGCCGAACCATTAAATAATGAAACACGTAAAACAATAGCCACGGAAATGCTCAAAAGTCAAGCTTTTGATAACTTTCTGGCCATAAAGTTTGTCAGTTTAAAGAGGTATGGAGGAGAAGGAGCCGAGAGTATGATGGCTTTCTTTCATGAGCTTTTCAAACTATGTGCCTTTGGTAATTAACAAATATTTAATTAATCAATTTCCTTCTAGATTCTTTTCTGAAATATGATACCAAGTATATAAAAATTTTTAAATATACGAATCATTATTATCACATAAAACATCTTGTGTAGATTCACACTGTGTAGATTCGCAAATCTTCCTTAAGTTTTTATTTATAAAAAATATGTAATATGTATAATACTTTTATATGTGCAACAAGATTTCTTTAAAATTTAAAGAAATTTAAAAGTATTTAAATTATATTTATAAGGTAACCAGACTCTATGATCTAAACTTTGCGATTTTTTTATAATCTTTTTTAAGTTCAAAGAATTGAAAAAAAAACTTGATAGTTTTAATATTTTCATGGGTGCAGTGAAAATTTTAAGAAAAATCTAGCACGAAGTCATATTGTACAGGCGTACATAAAATGGCCTGATTGACTGTACTTTTCTCTCTTTTTCTTAAAAAAAATTAAGTTTTAGAGAAACATAAAATTATACGAATCAATGTTACTTTTATATCAAGGTGTTACATGCACAATAACTAGAGAATAGAAGTATAATAACTAGAGAATAGAAGTGTTACTTGTAACGCCGTTACTTCTTATCGGTACTTTTTTATAATAACATTTTGGTAACGACGTGAATTTTTATGACGGTAATGATTAGAGTTCGGATTATCCGCCGACCGACGCTTACCTCGCTCGAAACCGTGGCGAGCGACGAAGTGACGCGGCGATGCGATGGGGGATAAAGTGTAGTGAGGAGCTATGGTTGACACGATCTCAAAACTTTAATTTAGGCTCTAATAATGACAATACCAGAGTTGGGAAAATCGAACGTTACTTGTAACTGATTGGAAAAGTCGCTCATTACTGAAAACAGTTTTTTTTTTGTTTGTAACTATAATGATTACTTTTATTCGTTATTATAACAAGAAAAGTATCTCATCGATGCGTTGCAAGTTACTTATTGCTTCTTTCTATTACCTTTAGCGATAGCGGCTATCAAGAACGATCGGTAGAAGCGGAGAACACTCTACCTCTGTTTTCTTGCCGAAACCAGTAGAAAGATAAGCTGCAACCGCTAATCGAGAACGCTCGATCGAGGCAGAAAACGTTCTATCCCGTATTTCTCTCCGGTGCAAGAAACGAATCAGGCTGGAATCTAAATTAGATTCTGAAATGGGATGTGTTCCATTTAAAAATTTGCCGTGACCCCTTGACCTGTCTTTGGCGACGCAACCAAAAAAGTTCAACTGATAAGACCAGTGAATAGATCTTTTTAAATCCTACAACTTTTGTCTGAACACTCACGATTATCCTGCAAAGATAAAAGGGTGGTACCGGTGGTCTGAAGCACCCGGTATATTTTCTTGTAGTAGCATTCCTACTCCTGGAATGCTACTGTTTTTAAATTTTTACAGTACTTATATAAATATTTGAAAATTTCTCATATTTTTTATTAGCATAGAGAAACGTTCCCTTTTTTTTGATGTGACCATTAAATCTCAACTTTGGACTTAGTAAAAAATTAGAAAAGATCGCAAATCTTATTAGAAGCATATAAGGCCTAGTTACTTATATAATGTAAATTATATGCAAAATGCATGGTTGAAGGTAAGCTGTGAATGTAAACCATAATGTTATTTAGTAACAGTACCATTCATTGCGCGTGAAAGATTATTTAATTACAACGTTATCACTCTCTTTCTCTAGATAATTTGGAACACGTAATTATTTGCGCTGCACACCGCGGCCGCCTTAATTTATTAACGGGACTACTAAATTTTCCACCAGAGAAATTATTTCGTAAATTACGAGGACTTTCTGAATTTCCGGATGCGACCAAATGTACCGGAGATGTAATTAGCCACCTCGTAAGCTCTACTGATCTTAACATAGATAAAAGGGGTCTTCACGTAACCATGCTTCGAAATCCGTCGCATTTAGAAATAGTAAATCCCGTGTCGATGGGAAAAACGCGAGGAGTTATGCAAACAATTAAAGAAGCCGCGTACAGCGATAATGAAGATGCAATATGGAGCGATAAAGTAATAAACATTCAGGTAAGTTATATATGCTACATGTTAATGACTAATAAAGGAAGTTTCTCATTAATATAAATTTTAAAAACCTATATTAATTGAGAAACTTTTTTCGACATATGTATGTCATATTTTTTAACAGAAAATAACTTTTCTTAACTTGAAATAAATATCTAGTAGTTATTTTCATCACTTTCTTTATATATGCTGAATATAATTTTAATCTTTAATATTTATTAAATTACATTTTGAAAAATATAAGTTTGGAAGAAAATGGAGTTTGCAAAAAAAAATTAATTGTGATATACTTTATTATTAAATTATTACAGCTATGGCTTGTAATGCGACGGAAAAGTTTTATTTAAGGAAATATTCCAGAGGGCTATTTAGAGCGCGAAGATATAGCTTATTTTTCTGCGAATTTTTTTAAAGAAAACTGCCGTAAATATTCTTTCACACTTTTATACGTCTACATATTTAGTAAATATCTGCAAATTTTGGTATGGCTAAATGTTTATTAGTTTTTATTTAACATAAATGCAAAAAGTAATGAAAAGATATGTCGGGGATTTCCACGATACAGCACGTCAACTTATTAAAAAGATTCAAAAGAATTTTTAATTATATGCGTGTGGCTCCCACAGGAGCATGTTCGGATTCTCACTCGGGTATTCCCTGGATATCATGTTATCTGCAGTATCATGGTGGAGGAAGACACCACCGAGATTCACCACCGAGAAGTCTTTTTCTATCATGACCTGTATTATGTCATCTCTCGAGTAGGAATTTGAACCTAATCATGAATAGAAATTAAAGGTTTATTCGCGTCGCGTACTCCAACATGCTTCAACATATTCCTACCATAGCTCCTACTCACTCTAACGAGCGCGTTTGAGTGAATAGGAGCTACAGTTGGAGGAAATAGAAGTATGTTGGAGCATGCGACGCGAACAAACCTTAAGTTTGCAAAAACATGGCTAATTCGTTGCAAAATAAATTGCTGAAACGTTACTGTAATATTGCAACAAACAACGTTAAATAATTATAAGTATTTTTAAAAATATGTATACTTGTACAAATTAAAGCTTACACAAAAAATTAATATCTATTGACCTGAAAGAATAAAGAAAGTCTGCGTAATAAAAGTTAAGAAACCTATTTTGTTTACGACTTTTAACTGTGTAACAATATATATTATATTTTATTAGTTTTTTGTAATAATCTAATAGAATTTTCGAAAACTTATATTCGATAGCTGCCTGCCATATTTAATACAAGTTTAAATTTTTGTGTCGAATAAATAAAAAAGATTACAAAGTTAATATAAAACATTCAAAGTTGAACACAAAAAAAAATTTTTTTAAATAGTTCTCTTTGAATTTTTTATTGAATTGTGTTATTTCTCTATTATATTTCAAAATGTCTATTTATATTATTATTTAATATTAAAAATGTTCAGATACATGGAGATGCTGCCTATCCAGGACAGGGAGTTAATCAGGAATGCTTAGTTTTAAGCAAAACGCCACATTTTGAAATTGGTGGTACAATTCATTTAATAATTAATAATCAATTAGGTTTTACATCTCCACCTTCAAGGAGTCGATCGTCAAGATATTGCACAGATTTAGCGAAAACTATATCTGCGCCTGTAGTTCATGTAAACGGTGACGATCCTGAGGTATATCTTCTAAGTAAAATACTAACATTTGTGTGCTAATAGTGAATTTTTACTTATAACAAATTAAAAATATATTGTAGATGGTTGTGCGAGCTGCAAGAATAGCCTTTAAATATCAAAGACATTTCAGAAAGGATGTATTTGTTGATTTAAATTGTTTCAGAAGATGGGGTCACAATGAACTAGATGATCCTACAATCACTAACCCCCTCATGTATAAAATTATACAAAATCGTGCGTAAGTCATCCAAAATCGGAACATAAGATGTCTTAAAGATTAACTTGATTAAATTGAAAATATCTTACTTTTTTATTTTTTACCGTACTGTGATACAATGTATAAAAGATAGCTTGTCGTAGTCCTTGAATGTTCGTAAGATATCTCACGATATCTTTTTTATTGAACATCTTAGACATTACTTACTTACTGAGACGTCCATGGGATAGCATTTGGAAATCAGGATTAATTTGAAACCTTCTCAGGATAAAGTGCTGTGTAGAAATAAATTAATACTTCATTATTTTTTAAAAATAAATTATATAATAATTAAAAAGAATCTGTAATAATCATAAAATAATATGAAATTCTCTTTTAATACAGATCTGTACCAGATCGATATGCAGAGAAGTTAGTAGACGTCAACATTTTTACCCGAAAAAACGTTGAAAATATCATCGACAGTCACATAACGTGGTTGAATAAGACTCTGAAAGAATCTTCGAAGGACGCATCGAGACCGTCAACCGTTTATGCTGGAAGATGGGCGAAAATGAAACAAGCTGAAGCTAATATAACGCGATGGGATACTGGTGTTGAACTAGACTTGCTACATTTCGTCGGAGAAAAAAGTGTTCAAGTGCCACCAAATTTTGTAAGAATAGATAAATATGTATTTAACTCGCATCATAACTGCTACATATAACAAGCTGTAGTCATTTTAACGTCAATAATTATATTTTATAATATAGACTATTCATCCACAATTATCAAAGAATCATGTCCAAAATCGTCTAAAAAAGATCGAAAGCGGTAACGCATTGGATTGGTCAACTGCTGAAGCATTAGCCATCGGTTCTTTATTATATCAGGGATATAACGTAAGAATAAGTGGACAGGATGTGGGCCGTGGTACTTTTTCGCAGAGGCACGCAATGCTTGTTGATCAATCTACAGGAGGTGTACTTTATTGATACATAATCGAATACTAAATATTCACATAATTTATACTTATTAATTTTTGTCATGTATACGTCTATTAAAAATATTATTATACAGATATAAATTTTTAGCTATTTTTATTCCACTGAATTCCATGGTTAGCAATCAAACTGGCAAATTAGAGATAGCCAACAGCATTCTATCTGAAGAAGCTGTACTAGGTTTCGAATATGGTATAAGTATAGCATCACCGTTTACGTTGCCTATTTGGGAAGCTCAATTTGGAGATTTTATCAATGGAGCACAAATCATTATTGATACATATATAACAAATGGAGAAGCAAAGTGGATGCTAAGTAGCGGTCTAACAATGCTTTTACCACATGGATATGACGGTGCTGGGCCGGAACATAGTAGTTGCAGACTTGAAAGATTTTTACAATTAACGAACAGTAAGGAAAATGGTGTCGATGGTGATGATGTTAATATTCATATTGTGAATCCCAGTGAACCAGCACAATATTTCCATTTATTAAGAAGACAGGTATGAGAAAGAATTCAGTATAAAAAGAAAAGGTTTAAATATTTGCGATAAATTTCTAAGTGGCAATTTAAATATTTAAATATATAATTCAAAACACCTCATAAATTTATAGATGATAAGGGATTATCGAAAACCTCTTATCGTAATAGCACCTAAAATTTTATTACGTCATCCGGCAGCAGTATCACCTTTATCGGATTTTGAACTTCGAACGAGCTTCAAAACTATAATCGGTATGTTATATTTCATCTTTAGCTTTGTTTCACATACATGTAAAGCGTTTTGTCCATTAAGCTGCCTTTTGGCTCCTGCACACTGGACGCTTGTCGTGAGGCAAAATAAGACGCGGTAATCAATAAACACATTAGGAGCTGTAAGCTTATTGGCTACCACATCACATTTTGCCACGCGGCAAGCGTTTCCGCGTCCAGTGTACAGAAGCCATTTCACGATGCCTTCATTCAAATATAATATTACATTATAGTAAGCAACATAAATGAATTTTAACATTAATTTTAACATACAATGTAATAACCATCGATGTACATGAGAGAGAGAGAGAGAGAGAGAGAGAGAGAGAGAGAGAGAGAGAGAGAGGAGGGACGACGACACAACACCCCAGTATCCGAAAAGGAATTGAAATAAGTTGAAAATTTTTATCCCAGTAAATTAAGGGGTGAATTGAAAAGAATCCATTTTTTAATTAATTTTATTCATTTATAGAATTTGCATGAAGATCATTTTCTATGCCTTTCAATTCAAAAATAACTCCAGTTTTTAATACTGTTTAGTTCTAAATTCTGGAATAGAAAATGTAATTTTCAATTCCAGTTGAAAAACAAATTTTTTTTCTATTGAAAAGAATAAGACTTTTAATCACCTATTATAGGTCCATCCCTGGATTCGAGGTTCTCGAATCTGTTTTGAATTTAAAACTGATTACGTGGTTAATTTTTTTAGCGAAACTTTTTCGATTGAAAAGAATAAGACTCACTTTCTTCTAATCTCGTATTATGGACAAAAATGGATTTAAAGATCTCAAACTTGTATTGGATTAAAAGAATAAGAATTACATCATTCAATCCTATGTCATGGATTAAAATGAATTGCATGGGTTATTTTTTCGCAAAACTTTTTTTCGATTAAAAGGAATACAAATTCTGTAGATTCAATCCCACGTCATGGATTAAAATGAATAGCATGGCTTATTTTTTCCGTAAAACTTTTTTTTGATTGAAAGGAATACAAGTTCTGTAGATTCAATCCCACGTCATGGATTAAAACGAATTGCATGGCTTATTTTTCTGTAAAATTTTTTTTTTATTGAAAGGAATAGGAATCCCGTAGTTTCAATTCCAAGTCATGGATTAAAATAGATTCAAACATTGAATGGATTAAAAAAATCAAGAATTTAGATTCAGCAATGACCAAATAAATCTATTTCAATCTATTTCAATCTTTTTCCGAATACTGGAACGACGACGCTGGACGACGACGATATAGATTGGATGCGTGGATAACATTGTGCGAACTGCTGGTCTGAGCGCAAAAACAGACCCGTTTTTGCGACGTTGAGTTGTGAAAACTGTTACAAGATTTTATTTTTATTATACGAAGATCTGTACGCACACACGCACGCGCGTGCGCACGCACACACACATATACACACACACACATTCGACAATTAGATGAGGTCGATAATTTTTTCATGGGACAGAAAACTGATCTGATTATTCTGATTCACCCTGTATATGTATAATATATATAAAGTATATATTATATATAAAAAGATAAATTTTTTTATAATAGTATATATATAAAAAATATATTTTTTACAGGAGATAATAAAGTAGAAAAACGTAACGTTACTAAGATCATCTTAGTCAGTGGAAAACACTATTATGCACTTAACAACTATCGAGAAACTTCTGGAGACAAGAATGTAGCTATCATTAGAATAGAAAGTTTATGTCCTTTTCCTGTTCACGAGTTACTAGAAGAAATTGCAAAATATAAACATGCGAAGAGTAAGTAGAAATATGTTTTTTATTATTGATAGAATCAAATATAAAATATATTAGGAGTGTGATTTAATTTTGAGGTTTTTTTCTCAAAAACTGATTTATTTAAACAAGATAATGAACGAATACCTTAATCAAAAATTTTCCTTCGCTTTGTATAACTTTTCCATCTTTCTTCAGCCGCAGTTTTCTTCTGATTAAAAACAAAAGCAACGCGTCATATCGAAAATGCTCTTTACGATTATTTATGAAGCTCCATTTTTCAAATGGTATAAACACGATGCTTACTGCGTTTATTATTAAATGACTAAATATCATGAAATAATAGTAAAGCATTAAGAAACAATAGCTGCGATTGGAATGTCTTCAATAACACTGACATTAGTACCATCTCTTGCAAAACCCTAAATCACTCCTAATATAAAAAGAAGAGATGATACCGTTGATATAAAAAGCATGAACCATTTCTAAATAAATATTTCTATTTTCAGTTTTTATTTGGAGCCAAGAAGAACCACGAAACATGGGCGCATGGAGTTTTATTAAATCACGTTTTGAAAATTTATGTGGACGACAGGTAAGTAATATTAAATTACAAAAATTAACTATTATGTAAGTTTGTCTGTAAAGGTACGCTTTTCTCGTCGGAATTCGCTTGCTGTAGCCAAGATTCGAGAAAGCGTGAAGCACCAAATTGTTTTACAGAAAAATATCTTTATTAATATCACACTCGTTAGTCGACAAATTTTACTAAAGAACCATCTAAAACGAATGAACGAGTAGAACAAGTAGGGCTAATGATAATATTAACATTAACATTCATTTATTTCAATTTTTTATTTAAAAAATAAAATTAACAAGTGCATATTTTGTCATTTACTTTTTATGACATAATAACTTTATCATTTTCAGTTGAGATATTGTGGTCGAGAATCGATGGCATCACCAGCTGTTGGAGATGGACAAATGCATCAACGAGAAGCTAATGAAGTTATTATTAAACCATTTACATTAAAATAAATATCAAAAGATATTACTTTAATAAAATCACAACATATTCTATTGTAAGTACTGTAACTAAGTATACACTCAAATATATTTACTAAAAAAAAAATATTTACTTAAAAAAAGACGTATATATATATATATATATACATTCAAAAATATTTACCTTAGATGTTCTAATTATCTTAGATTAATTTTGTTGATAGAAGAAAATGTTATAAAAGTACAAAACATTATAGACATAATTTTTACTTTATTTAGCAATATACATTTCAGAAGCTAGAGATAAATATATACAACGTCAAAAAGCGTCCTTTTTATTTAAAATAATTTTAAATATTTGAATTTAATTTAAATTTTACTTTTATAATACTCGAATTTCTTATACAAGAATCAAATAATAACTTATTAAAAAGAGTGAAATCAATGATAATATTTAATCTTGCACATTCGTTGTTTTTTTTTAACTTATAAGAAACAATAACGTAAATTGACGTTCATAAATTGATGTTTATAAATTTATAAATTAATCATATTATATATTTTATTTTAGCGTTCCAACAATATTTTTATTTTAAGTATTAATACCTATTTCAAGTAAAATTTTATCCTTTTAACATGTTTTTCAAATGACAGTGTTAATAAAAGGATAATCTATTCCTCTTAAAGAAAGACCACTAATTAGCAGTATTCAATCAGTTAATTGTCACTTTTATCTTCTACTTTCAATCTTTCATGTTCTCTTTGTATGAGGGCTCGCAATTCATCCTAAAATTATGACTTACATTTAACTTTTACTAAAAAAATTTACGTTCGATTTTAATACTTATCAAGCATACATTATTAATTCACATTCCGAAACATGCATAAAATAATATAGAATAAACAATAGGAATAAAAATGTTTTACCCCCCAGCCAAGTTTATCCGCTAGTAGTTGACAACCTGTGTCGCAATCACCCAACCAAGCTACGTCGCGTCCTCCATGTGCGCTCTTGACATCAAATACCAAACCCTGCCGTAATCCTAAGAAACGTGATAGACGATCTTGCGTACCTACTTTCTCATTGTTGATGAGTAAACGAGGACAAGTGTTTCGTACTCTTAAAAATAAAATTATTTTCAGAATTGCATATGTTTCTTTTCTAATCATTTTCATAGGATTATTTTTAATATTTATATATACCTATCTATTAGCGATGCGAAAGGTTGCACTACTAAACTTGATCCCATGATAATTAAAAGATCAGCGTGTATGAAATCTCGATCAGCAAGTATTCGGAAGCGTTCAGGTAACATTTCACCAAAAAAGATTATGTCTGGTTTTACGACACCTTCATTACACTCTTCACATTTTGGTATTATGCCTTCTATTATTTTTTCTACCATTTTAAATCAGATGTGTAAGTATTTTATCAATTAATCGCTAATATCTTACTTCTTATAAGTCTATCCAAAAATCAACTTTAATTAGGAGTTGGAACAAATGTTATGTGTATGTTGTATATATATATGTATATACATGTGTGTATATATATATATATTATATATATGTATATATTACATAATTTATTTCTAATTAAAATTAAAAAATTCAGTCTTATGTTTAACTATAATAGTAATGCTATATACTACTCTAAATAGAGGCAATTTCAATTCAGAAACAGATTTGAACAGCATGCGTTATAAATTTTGTCATCAAAATACAAATAAAAATATAACAAAATATTTTAACAGAATATAACAGATTGATTGCAAAGATTAAGTGGAATTTATCCTTTTTATTCATTTATATATAATTTATTTATTTGATCATGACCCTGAGTAATCTCCAACAAGTTTTAGCCATCGCTCGTTCTTTATACAAGTTCGTATTAAATCGTAGAATTTTGTAAAACATAAGATTTGTGAGCATGTATTTGTAAAATAAAAATAAAACAAATAAAAGTGATAATACATATTTTATAGTGTAAATAATATTTATCTTTGCACTTTTCCTAATTTTCCTCCTAGTTGCGGTTTCCTTTTAATTGCAAGTTCAAATTCATAAATATGATTTTATTATTGTAATATTTTTTGTTAATATACACAAATTTGTTTTATATCAAATTTGTATTAACATTGTACAGATATTCTGTATAATTTTGTAAAGATCAATAATATAACACAAAAATAATTCCACGGATTGTAATGCAAGAATCCCACGAGCGCACGAAGCTTACGAGGCAGAGACGCGTAGATTACTAGCGACATCTGTAGGCGGCGACAACTTAGGAACATCTTTTTATATCAAATTGGAGGGGCCTGATCAAGATCAAGACTCGGATCATTGAAGCTGAATTTTCTTTCTTATAGTTAGCCAATATATATTTAATAATATTCAATTAATATTTTATCCCAAATTAAAAAAATTTTAATTTAAAATTTTTTTACTAAATAATACAACATAACACAACATGATGGACAGACTTTTATATTATAATGTACTATTTTCATCCATTTGTTTTAAATAAATTTAATAAACGCAAAAAACATAAATACTATGGAAATTACCTTTCATCCACAGAAGTGTATAAGGCGCTCGGCACTTAAGACAATGACCAGTATGAAATGTTCCATGAGCTTCCACTAGTTTGTCAGATGATAATCCAGCTACACGTTCTAGTGTATCAATATTTTGTGTATAATGTCGTAACAACAGACCTTTTTCCGACAGTAGACGAATAAAATAATGGCTTATTGTAGGTTTGAAGCCTTCTGGCAACAATTCCTTTGCAAGAGTGAAAAACGGTTCTGGATTCTTCATAAAAAAATTGAAATCGAAAATAGCTTGTGGATGGGGTAAATTATACTTATCTAATTTATGATAAAGTCCACTAGATGGAGACCGAAAATCTGGTATTCCAGCAGCTGTAAAAAAAGGTATGTATATTTGTACATACATTTGCCATTAATAATCCATACATACATACATATTATGTTTTATGCTTTTTGATAAAAAAACTGATAATAATCATTATAATTCTCACATATCAAACAAGCATATCAGTGAGAAACACATACATATTTAATATAATATTAAATAAAAAATTAATTAAAATATAAAGAGAGAGATCATTATAAAATAATCTATTATAAAAGAGAGAGTTTTCCTACAGAAACGTAGTAGTAATATAACAATATATTTCATATTGGTTATGAAGATGATATGTAGGTATCACATAATTTTGAAGGTATTTTAAAAGAACATGGGATATATTTCTTCGTTACATTATATTATATAATCATAACAATTATTTAAAAACATAATCTAACATACATGTAACTCAAAATATATATAATATAAATACAACTATGATCTTTTAGCAATTTAACGAATGTTATACAACTGATATATATTATATAATATACATATCACAGATTCGTTGAGTTTATCCAACTTCCAGTCATCAGGGATGCATTCAAGGAGATGCTATTAGCGTTTTTTGTGTCATTCTATTCTTGTTTTACATCTGATAAACAATGAATGAAATGACACAAATAGCTCTAATTGGGGTATCGATCATGTAACTTTTTCCCTAGGGCGAAAAAGTAAAAAATAAAAATTTTTTGCATGCGTGTATACATGTTCATACACACAGACATAAAAATTTCCACTTTCTACTCTAGAGAAAAAATTACGTGATTGATACCCTAGAGACATAGTAGTGTCTCGGCGCTAAGATAAGTGCAGCGTCATGATGCAAGACACTGCCGTGCTCTTTTACACAAGCCGGCGAGTTACAGCATACTGAAATTATTGGATGTCTCCCCGAACACAACCATGTAGTTTCACTCACTTTCACTTCAAAATTGAATGTTACATACATGACGTTACATCTGTTTCATGTTTTTTACCACATCCAGTGTCAATTTTTATTATTACCTATTTTGTATATATATATATATATATATATATATATATGTATGTATATATATTGAAATATGTAAAAAAGATGTTTACATTGCATTATAATAATATATTATTGACATATTTCTGATATAGGAATGATATGTTCAAAGTGTTCTATGATGCCGACATAGAACCATATCAGTATGGTTATATTTATCATTACAAATAATATTACACATAACATTTCCGACACTTGTGTGATATTACATCTACATCCGAGTTATATGTGTGCTTTACTGGATTATGTGTATATAAAATGCATCAAATCTTTTATATATACTTACAGGTAGAGATTCCAGCACCTGCCATAGTAATGATTTTGCAATTTGTGTTTTCTTTAATATACTCGACAATTCCATCTAAACTGAGTTTGGAAAGAACCAACTGCTGTGATTCATTGTTTTGATCATTTGTTGGCAAGTCAACAAGTCTTAATTTTTGAGCTAAATATCTACGTAATTTTTCCATCTCAGAATAATTTTCTACTTCTGATTCAGATAAAACGTTTTGTTTTTCTTCATTTAGACTATCATCTGAAACAAATAAAAAAATTGATCTCTGAATACCTATATTATTTTAATAAAAAAAACTATAATATAGTCACACAAGCCTTGCAATATATTTTTAATGTTCTGAATAATTATGACATAAAATTTTCATCCTATTAAAAGCTTAAGACAATTATTTTTAGATCAATTTGCATAAAATATGTCAAAAGTAATACCGAGAAAAGGCTATTAAAAATTAAATTGTAGTTAAAAAAGTATATATATATTTATATGATACAACTCCATATATTTTTTCTCACTCTTTTATAATTGAAAAAAACAATCGCGACAAAAATTTCACGCATACCAAGGTTTTCTGTAAAATTACCTTTTTTTTCTGTAAAATTATCTTTTTTAGCCTCCTTGTCCATATTGTGACTCAATACGATTAATGTTTAGTTCTGCGAAATACGATTTGCCTATTAACTATCGAGCATATATTCACTTCACGGATGACACGTATATCACGATAGAAATCTTAATCGATAAATCAAAAACTAGGATAGAATTAATTATTTTTCTTTTTGAATGCTATACATACTCATACACACATATACCTATGTATACAATTATTATAATTCATTCATTTTTTTATTGTACATTTCACGTATATATAGATATACACATATATACAATAATTTATTAAATAATTTGATGTATTATTTTATATACTTGTGATACACCCACTATACAAGCAATTCATTCAATACAACCAATACAACCACCGGCGAAATACTATTAAAGACTGTCAACCCCATGCTCAGAGAGAAACCTGAGAGAGATCGTGCCGGCCATGATAAAAAGACAAGGGTATGCTCATGCGCATGACCAATCAGATTTTTGTCCTTGCTTACGTCACAACGAGTGGCTTACGCCACTGTTCAGCAA
>NW_017295547.1:21225-37449 GCF_001594075.2 Trachymyrmex cornetzi
CCAATCAACGCGTACCCGAATATGACGTAGGCAAGGACATGCGCAAGCTGAACGAGTTTTAGACAATTGATGAGCATACCCTTGTATTTTTATCATGGTGCCGGCCTTTTTCCTGTTATGCTGGATTCACACTGCATCCGATGTGCGTCGTACGACGTTCTGCAACCAATCAGAAAGCAGAATTTTATTTTAGATCGATGTTACAAAGTAAAATCCTATTTTCTGATTGGTTACAGAGCGTCGTACGAATGTACGATGTGAATCCAGCAATTGACTGCAGAGTTGCGATTGGTCGCGTTGTTCCGTTCTGCTGTAAATTTCCGCTTATCCGGGCCATGGTCCGATTCATGCTGACGACGCTCACGAGCATCGTTTGTCTTTGTTGAACATTTGACAAACAACAAGGATGAAATGATTTTGAAGTGTTGTGAGCGAGAATCGGACCGCAGCGGGCAGCCCCACAGTTCCGCATGGGAGCGCATCCTAACCAAAGTATGATTTTGGAACGCACCCTAAGTTTCTTCTGTTGTTCTTGTCTTGTTCCCTCATGGCTTTTCTTTAAAATTTACTGAATACCTAACATAGATTGTCAAACTTAGAAAAAAAAAAAAACAACGATGTTGAACATACTGAAGTGCCATCTCTCTAATCATAGTTTGCGTCAATTGGAAAAATTGTCGGTTTATTCCTCGTTAAAATTATATTTATCTACTTCGACAGTCGCTATGATCAATAAGGTACACGACAATCTTAACAAATGTATTTTTATCTTGTCTACACACACATACGCGCGCGCACGCGCGCATATATGCACTTTTATGTAATACTTAATTTTACGTAATTTTATATACTAATATTCTTAATTTTGTTGGTTTATATCATTTTTATTAAAAATTCGTAATACTATTTATATTTTTTAAGTACATCATTAATTTTCATTTTATAAAAAATGACTTATTTTGTTTAAATAAATTGTTATATTAAAAATATATACTGCACATTTCCAAATATGTAATAGATATTGTACAAATATTAAAATACAATTTTTAATTATATCTATTGTGTACCTATTTTATATCCACAAACACACACATACGCACACATGCCTGTACGCACACGTTTACTTACATCTTATCATGCTTATCATCATGCAGAGATGACAGCTTTTGCATTCTATTAACCTTCAGTCTTTCTGTTAGTGTGTTACTGACTACATCTAACATCTTATATAATTCTAATAAAATGGTGAATAGTTTTAAGCTGTTCTGTTATATATAACAGAATAAAGTAATATTACTACCTATCATTTTTAATTATTTTTTCGAAACTGAAAGAGAAAACTATTCAATAAAAATTATATGATATCACAATAAATCAATATTTTGTTGCTGTATTAATTTTTTTAGATAGAATAGCTTTGCAGATTTAATTTTAGCTATACACACTGGGCTCCCAGAAATCTTAGTGCAATTTGCTAAATCTAGATTTTTGTGTTCTTAAACTTTTCCTTTTCTTTGTACTTATATATCTCGAAGCTCTTTAATTCTACTGACTTTTACATATTATGGACTTATTCCTTAATCAATTCTCCATCGATTAAAAAAAAAATTAATTGAAAATATATCTGTTTCTACAGAAGTAGGGTAACAAATATGGATGGGGTCCTAGGGACCCAAATGTGTATATCAAGGATAGAAAAGAAAGTGTGTATAGCTAAGATTAAAAGTCAAATTCGTTTCTTCAAATTACACACACACACTCACTGTAGGTATATACAGGCTATATTCCAAAATTTACTACTAGTATTGAAAGTATGTAGTGCACGTGACATATAAACTATAGATTTTTAGTATTGACAGTAAATTTTGCAACACAACTACATATAGTGGTGTTCACTTAAATCAAACATCTTGAATATTTTGTTTATTTCTGATGATACAAAAGAATGTTTCAAATGAAAGTGGAACGGTTTTGAGGAGGATTTTGGTTAGGTTAGTTTTTTTTTTGGTAAATACTTTAAAAAGATGATAGTCACCATTTTCTTAAATAGAATTTTATGATTTTTTTTTACATAATGTGATTCCTCTAAATTCTTCTGTATAAAAGTAGAGATACCAAAATTACAATTGTTTGTGAAATATTTTGTACTTTTTTCTAACACATATTGACATGAAATATTAGATATCTCGTGAACTATTAATTTTTTGACGAATGTATTTTAAAATGAATTAATTGATATAAAGAAAATTTATAGTTACTTTAAAAAAATATGTAAACAAAATAAATCATTTTTTTAAATAACCAAATGTGTATTTTCTTTACACCAATTGATTCTTCTCATTATTCTGTTTATAAAAGTATAAGATTATGTTCTCGTGAACTATTAATTATCAAAAAATTAATAACCCACGAGATTTAATTTCATGCCAATATGTGCCATAATAAAGTATAATATAACTCGAAAACTATTGATTTTTTATATCTCTGCCTTAATACTTTTGCAGAATAATTAGAGAAATTAAAGAATAAATAGAGGAAAATATCTTATGTAAATATATTTTATAAACCATTAGTTTTTTTAACTTTAAAATTTTCACATGCAAAATTTTTAATTTCTTTAAGTAAAGAAATCTATATGGTTCGAATTAATAAGAAAATAAGTAAAGATAATCTTTAGATTTTAGAAAAATAAAATCTAAAGATTATCTACAGAAAGCAAACTACTATATGATAATTTTCGTATGATACAACTTTATCAATTGTAATAAATTTTACTGTCATGAAATATATTAAAGATAAAAACACAATATACATATATATATAAGAGTACCTATATTACAAAAGTACCTAATACATACATGATTTAATATATTTTAGTGTTATCAATGTGAATATTATTATATACTTTGTATGTACAGGAACAAGAATGCAACAATTATAGAATTGAGAGAGATACATTTGGAGAATTAAAAGTTCCTGCAAACAAATATTATGGTGCACAAACTCTTCGAGCAATGATGAACTTTCCAATTGGTGATACGTTTGAACGTATGCCTGTAAGCAAGAGCAATAAATTGATGTATTTTTTTTATTTAAATTAATATATTTTCTTCTCTCTCTCTCTCTTTCTCTCTCTTGTCTAGTATTTGAAATAATCAATGATTATTTTTACAGTGCAGGCTGATAATAGCTATGGGTATATTAAAAAAAGCTGCTGCAGAAGTAAATAAAGAATATAACTTGGATTCTAAAATTGCCGATGCTATTAGTAAGGCAGCAGATGAAGTAATAAGCGGAAAGTTATATAATGATCACTTTCCCTTGATTATTTGGCAAACTGGATCTGGCACACAAACTAACATGAACGTTAATGAGGTTAAATATTATATTAATTTCAACAACGTACCAAACTATATTATCAGCTTATGAAATAAAGTGATCATTCTATATCAATAACTATTTGATTTAACATATTTAAAATGTATTTAAAATATTTAGGTTATTGCCAATCGTGCGATTGAGATACTTGGTGGCGAACTTGGCTCCAAAAAACCTGTACATCCAAATGATCATGTTAATATGTCACAGAGTAGCAATGATACATTTCCAACAGCTATGCATATAGCTGTTGCCTTGGAAATTCATAAAACATTAATTCCAGGCTTAGAGGAAATACATAAAGCATTGAAAGATAAAGCAGACGAATGGAAGGATATTATAAAAATTGGTAGAACACATACCCAGGATGCAGTACCATTGACATTGGGACAAGAATTTTCAGGTTTATATTTATGCAAACTACACGAATGGTTAAATGTGAACGAGACCTTTTTGTGTTGAATACAAATAAACGTAGACGTATTTACTGACTAACAGATAAGGGCGTCTGTTCACGCCCTGATATATCGCGTTCATGAAGAGAACGACCCTATCCTAGAGCGTGATTTACAATAAGTTGCAAACACTCTATCATAATGTTTCCCAACAACCAATTAGAAACGTCAATAGCAATTAGTGATGCGAGGTCTACAATAGAAATCGTAGCGGTCGTAGAGTATTAAGTCGTAAAAAATTAATCAATCGCAATCGAATATGACAAGAATAATCGACTATGATTGGTCCATTTTCTACGACTTAAGACCCTACGATCGCTTCGACTTCTATTGTAGACCCCGCATGATGCTTTTGATTAACTGTCATGAAGTATTGCGACTGGCGACGGTGTGTCGGTAACTTATTGTAGACCACGCTTTGGAGCTATATCCAAGAGTACAACAATAATACATGAGGCATAAATAACGCGCTCAGGCGTCGTCTACAATACACGGAGTAAGAAGTAAGAGTAAGAAATTGACCAATCACAGTCGAATGTGAGAAGAATACTCGACTGTGATTGGTCGATTTCTTACTCTTACTTCTTACTCCGTGTATTGTAGACGACGCCTCGCACTCTCAAAGTTTTTTGTGTAAATACAAATCAACGTTGGCACATTTACCAACATGGATTTGTAGTCACACACAAAAAATCTTGATTATATTTGAATCACCCTTGTATTTTAATTTGGAATCGCTCATATTTATACAATAAGGGTTGGACATGTATTTGAAATACTTTTATTAAAATAACAGTATTTATAAGACAATTGTATTTAGTGTATTTTAGTGGAGCACATGAAAATATTTCGTATTTTGTACTTTAGTATTATAATAACGAAAAATTGAGGGTGCAGCCACAATAGAAGGAATAAGGAATTAGGAATAAGAAATAACGATTTCAATCTATCAGATACACCGGAATACACAGTTTCTAAGTTGAAATTGTTATTCTTTAGTCCGAATTCCTTATTCCTTCTATTGTGGCTACACCCTGAAAGTATATTTTGTATTTTGTATTTCAAATACTAACATTGACAATCAATCTTATTATTTGAATTACAAAGTATATAAAACTTTCAATTTTTCGATTTTAAATACAAAATCACTTTTTTGGCTTTTACGGATATTATCTTCAAAGATGCCAGAAGGTTTGCGTGTTTTCATTCATTGTTAATGCCAACGTTTCGTGGATCTTGCCGTTGGCTTCGTCAGGGCGAGGAACGCACTGTTACTAAGCTGCTCCTCTGGAGAACTCCCTTTACGAAGACGCTGTAGAGAGAGGCGAGGGTATGTTGAGAAAGGGAAGAGGGAGACTTTCTTGGCTTATCAAGAGAGCAATCTACTCTTCCATATCCTACTTACATTATAATCTCTGTTCAAATTGTTGGGATGTTTCTGTATCTCTAGAGAGGCCCTATGTACTTCCTTGAAAAATTGACGTTGTAGCTATAGTAGCTGTTTTATTGAATAATATTTGATGTTCTGTCGCAACTTTAATACTTTCATGTGCTTCACTAAAATACAAAATACACTTGTATTGCAAAAATTGTGCTTTAAATAAAAGTTTTAAATACATGACCAATCCTGCATACAATAGGTCTGTGTTTTATTCCTGTATTAGACTGCACTAGAACTTTCTTTCTCACTTTCGCCAAATCAACATATATATGTATCTTACTTCAGGTTCCAAAAGTGTACATTAGTCAGTCATAAAAAACAGCCCTAGAATGTGTTGTGTTAACGCTCACACGCTGTAAGCATCAGTTTCATCCTTGTTATCTATTAAAGGACGAACGATGCTTACAAGCACTGTAAACCCAAAACGAGACGGATCTCTAATATGTATTATTAAAATATTTCGCAGGATATGCTACGCAAACTGAATATGGTATTAAAAGAGTAAAAGATACACTCCCAAGATTATATCAATTAGCTCTTGGTGGTACAGCGGTTGGAACTGGATTAAATACGCGAAAAGGCTTTTCAGAAAAAGCAGTTGCAAAAATTGCACAATTCACTGGTTTACCCTTTGTCTGTGCTCCAAATAAATTTGAAGCTCTGGCTGCGCACGATGCAATTGTCGAAGTACACGGCGCTTTTAATACAGTAGCTGTTTCTCTAATGAAAGTAGGTATTGACACATAACTATTTAAAAATTATATTTGTAACCTGCTGATCATTTGTGTCCTAACAGCTTATGTATATAATTTGCACAGATCGCAAATGACATTAGATTCCTTGGAAGTGGACCTAGATGTGGTTTAGGAGAATTATCTCTCCCAGAAAATGAACCGGGAAGTTCTATTATGCCTGGAAAAGTAAATCCTACACAAACTGAATCAATGACCATGGTGTGTAGTCAAGTAATGGGTAATCATGTGGCAATAAGTATCAGTGGTAGTAATGGACACTTTGAACTTAATGTTTTTAAACCAATTATGGTTGCGAACACTTTGAGATCTGCAAGATTGTTAGGCGATGCCTGCTCTTCATTCGCAAAAAATTGTGTTGTTGGCATTGTTCCTAATATTGATAATCTACAAAGAAACGTAAATGAAAGTTTGATGCTTGTCACAGCATTGAATCCACATATTGGTTATGATAAGGTATTTATAAATTTATGTTTCTTTAGAATGAATATGGAGATAGGAGTTCCTTATAGTATACATTTATATATATATATATATATTAATGATTAATATTTTTGTAAGAATTTACATCTATAATTTTTTTATAGGCTGCTACAATTGCAAAATATGCACACAAAGAAAAGCTCACACTAAAAGAATCGGCGTTAAAACATGGAATAACGGCAGAACAATTCAATCAATGGGTTAGACCCGAACAAATGCTTGGACCGAAATAATTTCTACGTTGGAAGGATATTTAATAGAAATATACATGAATATATATATATATATATACACATGCGTGCATCACTGACGATAAATATTTTTAAGACAGATTTTTTTGTAACATCTTTGGCATTTAAAAGTTACGAATAATGGGCTAAAATTTCGGGCATTCAGGATTAGCAAGATAGTCAGTGAAGGTGTTTCCTTGAACTTAATGTTTTTGACAATAACAAAATTCAACATCTTTACATTGATCATCTTGTCATCCTGAAACGCACGAAATTCTAGCTCATTCGTAATTTTTAAAATCTTTCTATTTGAAAACTATCATAGCTTCGACATTTTATTACTATATTAGACTTTTATTATTATATTAGTATTAGACTTTTCGTCCTAAAATGTTACAAAAAATCTGTCTTTAAAATATTTATCGTCAGTGATTAGACACCCTGTATATATACACGCGCGCGCGCGCGCGCGCACACGCACGCACAAACACATAGGGTGTTCCGTAAGTTTTTGTCAACCGTTTTTGTATACATAGAGTGGACTAAACTGAATCGAAAAGTCCTCTACCATTTTGCAATTTTCGCAACGATTAACGAGATATTAAGTACTATATGTCGCTAAATATTGGTTTTCAATAATTTTTTATTCAAATACTATCAACTTTACAGCGAGAGACAAAAATTGTTTGTTTTCTTCTCATAAAGTTCTGAGAATTTTTTCAGAATTTTTTTAACATCATATTTTCTCACGTTGGTAAAAATAAGAAAATACAGTACTAAAAAGGTAATAAAAAAATTCTGAAAAAATTCTTAGAGTTTTATGAAAAGAAAATAAATGATTTTTAATAAGAATTACTAGTTATGAATTCTCGAAAATTAAAATAATGTAGGGAATTAGGCAAATGAGAGTTCGGTGCGGTATTTAATGCACAATCATTGATTCTATATATATTTAAATTATATTTTTGACTTGCTGTACACTCCAACGTTTCGACCACTTCTTGGGGTCATTCTCAACAAGATCAACGAAGAAAAAGAAATATAATAAAGTTTCCACCCTCCTGCGTATCAAAAATGATTTTTGTCCCTTGCAGTTTTTCTGTAAAGTTGATAGTATTTGAGTAAAAAATTATTGAAAACCAATATTCAGCAATTTTTAGTAATTAATATCTTGTTAACTATTGCGAAAATTGCAAAATGGTAGAGGACTTTTCGACTTAGTTTAGTGTGCGCTACCTACACAAAAGCGGTTGGCAAAAACTTACGGGAACATTCTGTATGTGTGTGTGTGTGTGTGTGTGTGTGTGTGCGCGCGCGCGCGCGCGCGCGCGCGCGTGTGTGTGTGTGTGCATATATGTGTGTATATATATACATATATATGTATGTATGATGTATGAATGTATGTATGTATAGTTTCTCCATTCTATTTCTTCTATATTCTAAATTTTTCTTTATTTTCAATTATTTTCTGAAAATTCTTTTCCTTTTACTCTCTTGTATTTGTCACATGAATAAAGAACCTTGGAAAATAAATAAATGACAATATTGCACATTTTCATTTTATATATACGTTATAGAGAATGAAATATTGTTGAATATATTTCACATAAATAATACCTTATATAGGGTGTCCGGTAAGTTTTGACAAAGCACTCGTCTGTAGATAAAATTAGAGAGCCTCCCTGTATACTACAGCCGTAAGGGCCATTCCACACAACTTGCAGAGCCACATAACCATATGCATAAAGAAAATTATCCAATCACATTTCTGTCATAAAGCCAAGCGTAAACTACGATTGGATGATTTCCTTTATGCATATGTTTATGCGGCTATGCAAGTTGTGTGGATATACTCTTACTCCTGCTATGCCGTGAATAAAGGAGCGTTGAACAAATAATTCCAAAAATTGAAACATTTCCAGAGACCAATCAAAAAATGAAACATTTAGCCAATCAAGCCACAGCCAGAGTCAGCGTTGCTTCCCTTATAGTTGGACAGTGTTGAACTTTGAGCGAAGCTTCGCTAGCTACGCATTTTCTCACGAATCGACGGAATGGGGGGTCTTCGCCAGCGAAGCTCCGCTGCATGAAATTGTACCTTAAAACACCTAGGCCCGTATTCAGAACGCACTTTTATCGATAAAAGCGCACTTTTATCTCCGAAATTCTATTCTATAATATACGTGACGTAAAGTATAGTATGTTAGCGTGCTAACATCGTTGTAAGCGCGTTCTGAATACGGGCCATAGTGTATAAGCGAATCAACTAATCAGAATCTTTCCTTTCCTGCCGTATTCCTCCATGGAAAAGAAGAATTTCGATTGGTCAATTCCCTTATGCGCTATGCATTATGCGTTAAGGTCCGTCTACAATACACGGAGTAAGAAGTAAGAGTAAGAGATTGACCAATCACAGTCGAATGTGAGAAGAATAATCGACTGTGATTGGTCAATTTCTTACTCTTACTTCTTACTCCGTGTATTGTAAACGACGCCTTACACAAGAGTCTGTGTTGCGGCCATTATGTTGATACTTTTGTCACAGACTGTACGCTGGCATTTAACATTCGATTGACAGGGGTAGGCAGTAGGTAGCAGTAGGTAGTAGGAGTACAGTATTTATTATACTCTTTTATGGTATGGTTATGATTAGTGCCGGTCCGCGAGTATAGTAAAATAAAGTAGTTTTCGCGATGTATAGTCACCAAATATACAATTGACAGGCATTAAGTCATCTGAGCGAATTGTGGTAAGTCCCGATTGCTTGCTAATAGTTCAATATTTTTGACAAACACACGAAGAATATGTTCCGTTAATGTGACAAGCGTTTTGTTCTCCAATTCCATAGTGTTGCTAACGGACACAGTTTGAACGACATAATAATGTGTTAAAATATGGCATACAGACTTTAGAATGATTTATTTTTCAAGTGATCTTTTTGTCAAAACTATCGCACAAACAAATTTAACAGTTTAGTATTATGTATATTTAACTTTTATAATAATTACCGAGTGTGTCATAAAAAATATTTTCTCTTATGTGTGTGTTACACTCTCTCTTATCTTCAGCGATCCTGTATCTTGGTTTCGAGGTTTGCACGCGAGCAATACTAATGTTGATAGTGTGTTAGCATTGATTTTTAAAACTTCTTGTACTTTAGTTAGTGTACTCAGAGAGTATTCAAGAGACGCACATAAACCTTACAAAATCAATGCTATATATTTTCGTTCGTTATTATCTCAAAGTAATTTACACAATCAACGATTTCATGTTTCTCTCGTACTTTGTTTTAAATGCAATCATAATTTTCCTTTCAGTGAAATGAATTAAAAATATCTTTTTTTTTTTAAATTGAATTTAAAAGGCAGTAATATAAAAATTTGCCTTCTCAAACCAGTTTTAGTTTACTAATAATTCAAAAAAGATTTTCTTACCATTAGTTAGGAATGTTCGATATTTTAAAATAATGAAAAAATTACTGATTCTAATGCCCGTATTTATAGTCAGGCCTTACATTTAAGGTTTCCTATGAATACGGACATAAGGATGCGTTTCATTTAACATTTGCAACGCTCGTAAATATTATTATTTCATCCTTGTTGTTATCAAATACTAAGCAAGGATGAAATAATGCATTCGAGCGTACTGCGAACGTTAAGTGGACGCACCCTAAATCGTACCCTAAATCGATACAATAATGTATTTTTTTAATAATAGAAGTAGTATTTTTTAAATTTGTGTTCTAATAGAAATGTATGAAAATGTATCATAAAATAAATGACAAAAATTTTAATTTTTTGGTTTAAGTATTACCCCAAGTATAACACTATGTGTTGAAGATTATTTGTGTGAAGTTATATTGCGATGCAGAAATTAGTTATTACCCCCCCCGCCAGTTAATAAAATATTTATTTGTTCTCGTTGTAACTAATCGTTGTAATGAAATCGCAACGAAACTTTGCGTAAGTTATTTTGAATACTTAAAGTATTTGTACAAACGCATTACAATTTTTTTATTATTTTTTAAAATTTTAACTTATAACAATAAAAATAATAACAAATAAAATAAATAAACGATAAAAATGTGTTGTTTAATAAAAACAGAATATTATGAACACGTATAGTTTTTATATGTATGTAGTTTGTTTAAAGTTTAAATATGAATATATACATATATATGTGCTATGTATGTCTATCAAACATCCTTAATTGCGTTGCATAATTGCGTTCGTAATCAGAAAGCGTGAAGCCGAGACAGCTGTCTTTCACAGAACATACCTTTAAATCGAAGAGAAATCGTTAAAACTTAAATTTTAATGTTAAATTGTCATAAAAATACTTATAGCGGTTGTAATACGTTATTGTCTTGATCCTTTGCCCATGTGAATTTGAACATATAAATTTAAACAATAAGAATCTTATTTTTAGACTGTACATGTGAGAACACAAATGAATATACAAACATGAAATTAAATGCCTATACCGGTCGAAGCTGGATCTTTAATGCTGAAATAATTCAATATGAATTATGTATATATATCTATATATATATATATATATATATATGTATATATACTATATGTATGTGCATATATATACTATATTTGTAGTTATTCGAAGTACGCACCTCGAATTGGTTTTCCGAACTTATAAACGCAAATACTGTAATAAAATATCAATTAAATTAAATTGACAAGCAATTTTTAATATAATAATATAAACTAAGGATCTGAGCACAATAGAGAAACAAGAATTAGATATTAAGATTTCAACCTATCAGAAACTGATTACATCGGAATACACGGTTTCTGATAGGTTGAAATCTTAAGATTTAATTCTTGTTTCTCTATTGTGCGCAGGTCCTTAGACTCACACAAGTAATAAGAAATTATTTTAATAAAAGACTACGAGTCACAACAGAATAGTAGTTGTTAACAATTAAAAATCATTCACAAATCTAATACATATAAAATACAAACGTTTCAACCCTTATCGGGTCATCTTCAGTGTCGTACAACATTAATCCGCAATTTAACAATTTTACAAAATCTTCAATTTTTACAGTATCCACATCATGTTAATTTTTCCAATAATTATAGATAGTATAGTATCATGACGGATAAAGAAGTGCCTCATTGCAACTGCATCAGTCATTAAGTTATCGTATCGACTTACACAGGTCGATAGATGTTAGTTATTAAAAACTTAGGTCATATATGAAAACTAGAAGTCAGAAGTTTTCCAATTGCAATAAAGTTCATTGGAATAACTTTTGTAAGATGGAGAGATACATATCCAATAATGACTCCTTATCATTTTGCTCATTTAATCCAAAATTCTGTATTTTTTATGCACCATTTCTGAAATAAATTTTTTATTATAAGATAGTTCATTATCTATTATTTTTACATCGTGCCATTTAAATTTGTGTTTGAAATTAAATGTAATTACCGAGGGCTATCTCGTTTTCTTATTGATATCAGAATAATGCTCATATATTCTGGTGTGGAGTTGTCTTTGTGTTTAACTTACATAGGATATTTAACAGTCGTGACAATAGATTTCATTGACTATTCTCATTTATAAGATTTATTAGAATATTTACAAAATATATGTCAAAATATTTTTTGATATATATTTTATAAATATTCTAATAAATCTTAATATTTTGTAAATGCTTTATAAATATTGTGTGTTGTCTGGGTATTTGGAAACACTGGTAGGGTCTCGGCGCTAAGCTACGCGCAGCGACACTACCGTGGCTACTTTTATGGATATGCCTATACATCAATACTTATGTTATCATTACATGCCATTTCCTTGTTCACATAGTACGACAATTTTATATATGGTCTTCTGTTTTATTTCAGATGAATTAAGATGTCCCAAAGAAATACCAATGTAGTAGGAAGATTGGACTTGAAACGTTCGAAAAAACTCATGTCGTCTTCCAGCCTGTCTGGTATGTCGCAGTTATCCAATAACAGCGAAGAAACATTAAAGACCTTGGTACACAAATCTCACAAATCTGATAATTTAGAAAAGTGAGTTACTTGTACGTAATACATTTATTAAGACTATCGAATTTTCTTATAATTATTCAACTGTGATTCAACTCGATATTTGTCACGCATATGCAATGTATATTAATCAAGTTTAAATTTTGTATCGTGATATTAAGGCCCAGTTCCACAACTCTTAACTCTGGTTAACTCTTAACTGAGGTTCAATTTGTTTCTCATCTCTTTCCAATTCTAGAATTAGAAAGAGACAATAAATAAGTTAAACCTCGGTTAAAAGTTAACTGTGAGTTGTGGAACTGGGCCTAATTCGTTCCTGTTATCCTTTATTAGTCTTTTCAAAAAAATTATTTAATATCTTATTTCCGTTTTTTTGGTCTCTCTTCGATAAATAGCTTCATATATGTATATATAAGATTTAGAATCGTATGCATTGTGTGTGTGTGTGTGCGCGCGCGCGCGTGTGTGTGTGTAATCAAGTGATAAAAACAAAAAATCAACGTGAAATTAGTATTAACGCGAGTTGGTTTGTTTTCTCTTAACCTTTAGCTGGAGCATTGAGTGTGGTGTATATGAATTAGCTAGCGTCTCACTTGGTGGAAACTCATTAAATATTGAGAGTTCTAAGTGTATTTTCAATAGTTCTATATTTCTAGATTAAACAAATAATTCCGGCCATTAAAACGAATTATTAGAACATTAGAATGAATTAAAATACTTCGGAAATAGCGCATTTCTCCTAAAAATGTTTTAAATAAAAGTTGTTTGGTTTCGAAAGAAATGTAGAATAGCAACCTATATTTAACCTTGAGAGCCTCTGCGAAGGTAATTTCATAGTCGACTAAATTTTTTCAGTGAAATTATATGATTTTTAGTCACAAATCGATTCTTCTCATTGTTCTGCTTACAAAAATGTTAGTACAAAATGATCAAACAATAAATATTTTATGAATTATTTCACCTTTTATGTAAAGCATTTCTTATTTTATTTTTATGCGATACTTTGTATAGATAAAGTCATTGCATGTGAGCATAGTGCTAAAATAGCACTATGCTAAAAATAAAAATCAAAATTTCTTTGGTCTTTTTAATTTTTAATTAATATTTTATCTTAATTTTTATTTTCTTCAAATGTAGGTGACAAACAATAAATAGAATTAACTGAAATTATTGTAATTTTATTCAATGTATAATTGTTACATATGTGAACATTTTGTATCGTATAAGTTATATTGTTTATAACATAGTTATAAGCAATAATAATAAAAAATAGGTAGCGCGAATGACAGCACGCGTAGAAAACGTAGCCAGGGGCGGCGTAACTCACTGTCCGACGCATACAGTACAGGGAACCCTCAGTCCCTCGCTGCGATCACACGATCGCTACACACAGACACACACGCACACACGCACGCACGCACACAGTTGCCTTGTAAAAGTTCGATAACTTCATTTGCAGCTTGAGAAAAAGAAAAACTTCCATTTCAATGGATCACGTACAGTTTCAAACAAATGCTTATGTTTAATTAAACTTTCATTCCTCTTAGAAATTTAATTTAGATATCACACGTTCCCACTGACACAGAATGCACACAGATCGAGTATTTATAATTAATCAATACTTCATTTCTTATAAAACATTCACGCTCGATTGACATACAAACTATTCATTCACTTGAAGAAAACGAGAAATTTACTAATGTACCTCTATCACTTAAGAGTCCGTTTTACTATCGATGATTCGTAATTATTAATCCAATAGTTATTCGGTAACTGAAAATCACTCGAAGAAAGAAGAAACACATGAAGCGTTTACTCGACGATATCAAGCATGAATATTTAATGTATGACCCATGGATTCCGAATTATACATTTAATAGAAAACGATAAAAAATAAATATTAGATTATTACTTGTAACGTAGCAAGATTAAAAAAGATACGCAAAAACTTGCACCTTATATATATCTTCATACATGTATCTTCTACTATAAAAACAATATTAAAACATTTTTATGCGGTTAAAAAGTTACCATTGCACCACGAAAACTATTAATGATCGATGCTTTTCGATACTATGGCATTTAATCACTGCCATCTAGATGAAAAGTATGGATAATGAAGTAACAATTGTGTTGTACCAGTAGTATTAATTTAAACATTCTAGATTATGTTAAACAATCGATGACCCATGGTACCTCGTGATCCATGGTGCTCCGGTTTCCCCTATATACATATATGTATAAAACATTAAGAATATATTTTCAACAAAAAAAAACAATACGATAGAGAATACGATAGAGAATCATCACGGTCAAAGTTAGATGTTTCGATATATAATACAATATATATTCTTTCTTAAATTAATTTATTTCAGATATGATTGCACGCTGATAACTTTCGAACTTTCAACACAATTAGTTCTAAAACGCTAATAATCCCCCCTCCCCCAAATTAAATTAAAAGAACTGTAAAGAACTTATTGCGAAAAATATTACCTCGGCCAGGGTTCGAACCTGGGACTTCTCCACTTTCCGGGGCGAGTGTCTTAGCCAACTCGACCACTGAGGCTTTGGAAATATTCCTCGCAATAACTGATATGTATAGAGAGAACACGTTATATGATCACGTGTGTGTAAAAACACATACATATATGTGCGTACGTGTGTAATATTTTATTAATATATTTTTTTGTAGCACAACGAATGCAAGAAATGCAATAAACAACGAATGGTTATTGAATGGACCAAATGGAAGCAAGATGCCCGTTTTACGCTTTAAGTAAGTTGATATAAGAATATCTTTGATGATCTTTATTTTTAAAACGCGTAGAAATATTTAAGCAACTGTTGCTTGTTTCTCAGATGTTCCGCTTTAGCCACGCCACCAGAAAATCCACCTGCGAAGCAGCTACACATGACTTACAAGATCTTTCAAACTGACACTAAACTCATTAATCTTTTGCTGCAATCACATGGTTTAATGGAGGTACAGTTTTAGTAATATATTATGCAGTTAATTTTCATATACATTTATGTACAAACAGTGGCGTAGCAAGTCGGGGGGGTGCGATCCGCCCCGGGCGCGGTCTTGACAAGGGCGCCAATCAATGTTACAAATTCAGATTATCGATTATGTATCTTTTTTCCTAGAGCGAAAACGTGAAAAGTTAAAATTTTTTGTATGTATGTGGGTATATGTTCATACATACATACATAAAAATTGTCACTTTTCACGTTTTTGTTCTACGGAAAAAGATACATAATCGATACCCTGAACCGATAGCACTCCATTTTTTAGAAAGAGATTCTAATTTTTATCTATAGAATAACTTCTATGTACAGGGTGTTTGAAAATTATCGGCTAATCGATCACGAGCAGGTAGAACGGACCGAATTGAATCGAAAAATCTTATACTATTTTGTAGGTTGCGCAATAGTTAACGAGATATTAACGTTTAAAGATAG